>NW_026647795.1:0-33205 GCF_950295315.1 Erinaceus europaeus
CTCTCAATCTTTGTCTTTATCGAATTAAAAAAAAAAAAAAAAAGACAAGACCCAACCACATTTTTTAGAGAATAGAACAAATGCTACAAATGTTTTTTCTGGAACCAGAGAAGACCTAGAATTGTCAAAACAATCTTGAGAAGAAAGAACAGAACTGGAGGCATCACACTTCCAGATCTCAAATTGTATTATAGGGATGTTGTCATCAAAACTGCTTGGTACTGGAACATGAATAGACAAACTGTACCAGTGGAATAGAATGGAGAGCCCAGAAGTGAGCCCCCACACCTATGCAATCTAATCTTTGACAAAGGTGTCCAGACTATTAAATGAGAAAATCAGAGTCTCTTCAACAAATGGTGTTGGAAAAAATGGGTTGAAACATGCAGAAGAATGAAACTGAGCCACTATATTTCACCAAATACAAAAGAAAATTCCAAGTTGATCGCAAGGACTTGGATGTCAGACCAGAAACTATCAGATACTTAGAGGAAAATATTGGCAGAAACTCTTTCCTGCATAAAAAAAAGGATATAAGGAACTGGGAGCAGTAAAGTCACATAGGTGAGAGCCTTAGACTCTAGGATTAAGGAAGCAAAGTAATGTACACACTGAGGGCTTGTAGTTTGGATAAGGTGACAATTCTTGCCTTTGGGGCGGACATTCTTTGACTTTGACTGGGCCAAGATAAAGCTGAACAAATACTTCTGTGCTGATCAGGACCCCTGGGTCCAGACTGAACAGAGTCTAGTCAACAGAGGCTGCAGAGTGGACCAGGCATAGTAGAGCCCACCTCAACAGACTTGCCTCCTTACTACCATTTTAAAATGTCTTTAGACTGAGAGATAGCATAGCAGCTATGCAGAAAGGCTTCCATGCCTGAGGTACCAAAAGTACCAGGTTCAATCCCAGCACCACCATAAGCCAGAGTTGAGTAGTGCTCTGATGAAACAAATAAACAACCCCAATAATATTTTTCTACCATTTTATTTATATTTATTTCTTTGTTTCATAAGAGACACCCAAGTATTGATCAGCTCTGGCTTATAGTGATGCTGGGGATTGAACCCTGGTCCTCTGAGACCTCAGGCATACAAATCCTGTACTCTAACTCATTAAGTTATCTTCCCAGCTCACCACAATTTTATGTTCATGAGATATATGATTAAGGATGACATGCCTATCTTTCCCCCTTTAAATACACATTTTTCCCCCTGGAAAACTCCTAAATATGTGTGGGCTGTTATATCACCCTAACTACTGATCATAAGACCTGGCCTTGCTTCCTCTGTAAAAAAATAAATTATTTGAGAGAAAGTGTGGAACCAGGACATCTCTCTGGCAGATACCAGGTATTTAACCAGGAACCTTACCCTAGCAAGTTCTGTGCTCAACTATTGTACCACTTCTGATAAATAATTAAATAACTGCCCCCAAATCAAGTAGTGTCAAGTCATTAAGCTCAACTTTTGCTGAGACTGGAAGTTAGGGAGTCTGTTTCTAGAGACTTGCTGCTTTAAAACATCAGACTCTACTGTGCTGTTTCCTAATAGAGAGGAAATGAAATCCCTTAACTGAGAACAAAATCCCATAGGTCATTAAAGTCTGTTGGTAAGGATTTGGGTCCTTATTCTGAGTGATAGGGGTTTTGAGCAGCAGAGTGATGCATATTTGTCAGTTTCTATTGTTGTTCCAGATATTTTCCAAAGCAGTTAACATACCTTAGCATTTCATATACTTATGCTAGAATCTCAAGAATTTCAATTTATGGCCTGAAAGAAAATTTGATATCTATAATTTAGAGATGACATCCCATCAAGTGCTATTTGTGTCAGAACAATCTCTTCTGGTTTCAAAGTCTTACAAGAGCCTCTGTACTATGTGATTCCAGCAACACTTACGTAGTTGGCTGTGATTTCTCGTGGCACCAAGGCAAAGTTTGTTTTCCTTCTTTAGAAACTAGCAGGACACTTTGTTCTACTTTGATAGAGAACGTGTTTATCAAACATTAGATTATTTTTTAAAAAAATATTTCTTTATTGGATAGAGATAGAATTTAGAAGGAAAGGGGGAGGCAGAGAGGGAAAAGAGAGAAGAGACACCTGCAGCACTGCTTCACTGTCCATGAACTTGTCTCCTGTAGGTGGGGGCCAGGGGCTTGAACCTGGGTCCTTATACTTTGTAACTTAGGTGTTTTACCAGGTTCACTATAGCTTGCCCACCTCCCCCTTAGATTAATTCTTGATCTGAGTTCTATTTTTCTAGGAAATACAAGCTCAGTATCTTTCAGTGAAACCTCCTAAACTGTTTTGGCTCAAAGCCAGGCTTCTAAGAGTATATTGTAAAAGATAATAATAGTTGACAGCATTATTTGTATATATAATAGAATTGTTTTACTAACTCCATAGTGGAATGTTTATTTGGAAGAAAATAAAGCTAATTAGAAGGCTCTTTGGTGGGAAAAACAAAACAAAACAAAAAAAGATTTTGAACCAGTAGTAGTTTAAACTAGCTTCCATTTTAAATCTACTCATCTCCTCTGAGATTCTCACTAGCTTTTCCCTTCCTTTCCAGTCTTGTCCTATTTGGGTCCCCATTATTCTTACTTCAACTATTCCAATAGCTTCTTAGTCTTTCTGTTTCCACATTCGTTTTTTGAATAGTCACCAGGGTTATCACGGGGCTCGGTACCACCACTACACTATAAATCCACCACTCCTGGCGGCCATTTTTTTTCTTTTTCTTTCTTTTCTCTCCTTTCTATATTTTATTGGGTAGGACAGAGATAAACTGAGAGGAGATGGAGAGGTAGAGAGAAAGATACCTGCAGTGGGGGACAGGGACTTGAACTTGGGTCCTAGTGCATAGTAATTTGTACACTTAACTGGTTTCATCACTGCCCAGACCCCTTGTTTCCACATTCTCCTATTTTTTATCCCATTTTATTTTATTTTATGTGTTTTTTAATATTCATTTATTTATTCCCTTTTGTTGCCCTTGTTGTTTTATTATTGTAGTTATTATTGATGTTGTTGTTGTTGGATAGGACAGAGAGAAATGGAGAGAGAAGGGGAAGACAGAGAGGAAGAGAGAAAGATACACACCTGCAGACCTGCTTCACCGCTTGTGAAGTGACTCCCCTGCAGGTGGGGAGCCGGGGCTCGAACCGAGATCCTTACACGGGTCCTTGGGCTTTGCGCCAGCTGTGCTTAACCCACTGCGCTACCGCCGGACTCCCTTTTGATCCCATTTTAATACCACTGCCATAAGATAATTTTATTTATTTTTTTATTTATTTATACTTTACAGCCCATACTCAAAACTTCCAGTAATTCCTCCTTGCTCGTAATGTCTAAAATTCCTCCTAAAATAAACTAATCACTCAACGTGCTTCACAAACCCTCATGACCTGAATTTCCAGCTTCGATATAAATTGTGTATTTTTTCCTCTGTTTGAATCACACCAGGTGTAATTCAATAGCTGGCTTCCTTTTCCTTACATACATGTTATGTTTTTCCGAGACTACTCTGCTTCTCCCATGAAACTGAATGGTCGAAGTATTTGTAGGTTCTGATAAACACTGGACTTCCCTCTCCTGGAAATATCAAAATGACTGCCACACCTATATACCTCCCAGGAATTTCTGACAGACAGGACACTGAATTGTGTATCAGTTTATTTTGCCATTCCAAACAAAATCACTCATTCTAGAAGCAAGCACCTAACCTAAGGCAGTCATCCTATGCTAATGTGATGGTTGGTCAAGGGTACTTTGCCTAACAGCCTATACTTCATAGTTAGTAGCCAAACCAGCTCTTTTGGAAATTGGGTAGTTGGATTGAATATGAAATATACAGAGGGAGTGAGCAGTTGACAGTAGGCAGAAATGAAAATCTATGAAGAACACTATAGCCATGTACAGCAGAAGCCATGAGACAATCGAAGCAGCAAGAGCCAGAAAAGAATAAAGAGTACTTTGCTGCAAGGGCAGCAGAAGCAGAGAGCTACAATAATAGCAGATAATTAGAGTACAAAGCAACAGATATTTTCTGTTGAAGAGCCCAGGAGGTAACCCAGCTGCTTTTATGTGCTGAATCACCTTCCAGTTCCCACTGGTCATTATTTAAGCGGAGATGGAGGCCATCGGAGGTCTATCTCTGTTATGGAAATTAAATTTTTACTTCTCAGTATCTGCATCAGTTTAGATTGTGGCAGGAAACTGAAGGTACAGTCAGCTGAGATTCTGAAAATAATTTGATGAAGACATTTTACAGGGGTGTAGGTAGGGCTGTGGAATCTTCAGAGAAATATTGAGGCACCTAAAGATTAATAAGTATGGCAGCCTGCAACTGAAGAGACAAGGAAAGGAAACAGTGTTAAGGGGATCGGGAAAGAGTCAGAGCCATGAAAAAATACTAATGCTGCCACAAAGCAAGGAGAAAAGAAGGAAACACTATGGCCTGGGAGGTGGCAAAGTGGATAAAGTGTTAGACTCTCAGTGTGAGGTCCTGAGTTCAATCCCCAGCATCGCATATGTCAGAGTTATGCTCTTGTTCTTTCTCCCTCTCTCCTTTTCCCATATATAAATAAATGAATAAACTAGGAAAAAATGAAATACCCCAATAGCTCTTTTCTCCTACCTTTGGATACATGCTGATGCCTCTCACTGATCAAATCCAATAAGCCAGAGGGCAGCGGTTCCCAGGTGATGTCTTCTGTGGGTAAGTGTCATGGATTATACATCAAAGCAGGAAAGATAGATGGCTGGCATAGAGTGACTGGTGGATTCTCCCAAAAATATGTCCACATATAAACCCCCGGGACCCAAGAATATTACATTGTATGGGAAAAGATATAAGTTCAGAATCTCAAAAGGAAAAGTTCATCCTAGAAAGTTGTGTGAACTCCCAACACAATGATATGTATCCTAATAAAAGAGAAATGGGGGGGTGGAGTTAAGTGGGTTAAGTGCACATAGTGTGAAGTGCAAGGACCTGCTCAAGGACCTTGGTTCAAGCCCCGGGCTCCCCACCTGCAGGGGAGTCACTTTACAAGTGGTGAAGCAGGTCTGCAGGTGTGTATCTTTCTCTCCCCATCTATGTCTTCCCCTCCCCTCTCAGTTTCTTTCTGTACTATCCAACCACCACCACAACAATAATGGCCACAGGAACAACAGTGGAAAAAAGATGGCTGCCAGGAGAGTGGATTTGTAGTGCAGGCATTCAGCCCTAGCGATAACCCTGGAGAGAAAGAGAGAGGAAGGAGAGACAGAGAGAGAGAGAGAGGAGAGAGAGGGAGAAAGAGAGAGAGAGGAAGGGGGAGAGAGAGAGAGGAAGGGGGAGAGAGAGAGAGGGAGAGAGAGAGAGACAGAGACAGAGAGAGAAACGGGGAGTTTTGAGGAAAAGAGGAGGACCAATCACCCATGGAATCAGAAATTAAAGGAAAGACTGGAGTCTTCAGAAACTAGAGGAGGTGATGGACAGACTCTGCCTTGGGGCCTTCGGAGGAAGGCTGGTCCTGCCAAAATCTTGATTTTGAATTTCTGGCCTGCAGAACTGTGAGTAAATATGATTGTGTTGTTTTAAACCACCCATTGCATTAATGAGTTTCAGCAGTCACAGGAAACTAATAGTGGAACCAAATGGAGAATAACAAGAGTAAAAACTTATTTACCTCAAATATTACATTGGATACCAGGACAATCCTAGTCACTTTGGCTGGGAATTCTTTTGCCTACCTTCTATATGCTCTTTGGTAACTTTTTTTTTTTCTAGATCACACATATGACTCAAATTATGTGCTCCCAAATCATACTTGTTTTTGCATGCAAATACTTTAAAAAAATTTTATTCATAAAAAGGAAACACTGACAAAACCATAGGATAAGAGGGGAACAACTCCACACAATTCCCACCACCAGAACTCCATATCCCATCCCTTCCCTTGATAGCTTTCCTCTTCTTTGTCCCTCTGGGAGTATAGACCCAAGGTCATTGTGGGATGCAGAAGGTGGAAGGTCTGGCTTCCATAATTGCTTCCCCACTGAACATGGACATTGACAGGTTGATCCATACTCCCAGCCTGTCTCTCTCTTTCCCTAGTGGGGTGGGATTCTGGGGAATCGGAACTCCAGGACACATTGGTGGGGTTGTCTGTCCAAGGAAGTCTGGTTGGCATCATGCTAGCAGCTGGAACTGGGTGGCTGAAAAGAGAGTTAACATATAGAGCCAAACAAATAGTTGACTAATCATGAACCTAAAGGCTGGAATAGTGCAGATGAAGAGTTGGGGGGGGGGTCTCTGTTCTATAGATAGCTAGTAGGCATATTTTAGTTATATTCCAAAGGGCCTGTGGCTATACTAGTTTTTTTTTTCCCCTTGAGCCTGAAATCTGATATGCAGGTGGATCTAAGTTATAGTCTGGGGAGATGATGTCATGGCTAGAAAAAGGACCAGAAAGCTGGATTAGGGGGGAGAGAGTAGCTCCCAAATATGGGAAAGGTATATACATCTTGTTGACAGTAAACCCCATCAATTTGATGTGATCAGGGGCCCGTATTCAGCTTAGGAGCATGCAAATACTTTTTCATCCTAACCAAATCATGACAGCCTTCTCTAGAACCGTGCCTTGTACTTCTTGGTGTGCCATGAAAAATCCTAGCAAAGTCCTTTGAATAGAATTGGCATTCTGTAATTGGAAAATGAAGAAGACAGCTTCCATTTGTCCCTGTGTAAGTGGAAAATAATAATTTTCACCGACTGGCCTTTCAGAGATTGTAATGGTGAAGCTTCCTGGAAACAATTTCTGTACATGTAACAGAGTGATAGATATCTGAAATGCCCATTTCTGCTGGAGCAAACCTTCAGGAAGATAAAAATTACATCTCATTATGGCATGTCCTCCATGTGGGACTGAAATTGCTTTTGTAGCTCACCCAAGTTAGGATAAAGCAGAGGGTGTTTAAGAAAACCCAAGAGTCCAGTGTTGGTGTTTTTTTTTCTCCAAAACTTTGTTTACTCCATTGATATTTATCGAAGTATTACATGTATTTATTATTATTTAATATTTGTTTATTTATTCTCTTTTGTTGCCCTTGTTTTTATTGTTGTTGTAGTTGTTATTGTTGTTGTTATTGATGTCATCATTGTTGAATAAGACAGAGAGAAATGGAGAGAGGAGGGGAAGACAGAGAGAGGAACAGAAAGATATACATCTGCAGACCTGCTTCACTGCTTATGAAGCGACCTCCCTGCAGGTGGAGAGCCAGGGCTCGAACCAGGATCCTTATGCTGGTCTTTGCATTTTGTGCCACATGCGCTTAACCCAATGCGCCACCGCCCAACTCCCCGGAGTATTATATTTAAACACAGTTCATAGGGGGCCAGGCGGTAGCACAGCAGGTTAAACACACATAGCACAAAGTATACGGACTGGCGCAAAGATCCAGGTTCGAGCCTCTGGCTCCTCACCTGTAGAGAGGGGATGGCTTCACAAGTGGTGAAGCAGGTCTGCAGGTGTCTTTCTCTCCCCTTCTCTGTCTTCTCTTGATTTCTCTCTCTCTCCTAACAACAACAGCAATAACAACAACAACATTGGCAACAAAATGGAAAAAATGCCCTTCAGGAGCAGTGGATTTAGTGATAACCCTGGAAACAAGAAAAAAAAATACAGTTAATGAATACTGAGGGAACACACTCACACAACACACACACACACACACACAGAGAGAGAGAGAGAGAGAGAGAGAGACATGAGCCCAGCTAAGTAATTGTTACACAATCTTGATGACTACTTTTTATAAGAACAGAATGCTTGGGACTAGAAAAAGGGGATGATTAACTCTCTTGATGGGAAGTCCACCAAAAATATTGTCGCATTTAAGCTGGTCTTTTAGGACTTCATCAGGCAAAGGCAAAGTCGAGAACATTCGGGAACCAAGAGAAATAACTTTGCCTGAGCTGTTGCCAAGCTAACCACACCCTCAGCTCAGGCCTATTGTGTCCACATCGACCTATTTTTGCTCATTATCCTCCTGGCTACATTATTTTTTTAAAAGAGAGGAAGAGAATGCTGACTACTCCCCACATTATGGGTCTTGGTGTCTTATATGTCATAGAAAAGAGATGATCAGGAGAGAAAGCAGAGGTTGCTTCTGACAAGGCCTACAATCCCAAAGCCAAGTAGTCACCCACCAGTGAGTTCATGCGAAATCTGGGCTTTCCTGAACTTCTACCTGGTCTCTGAAAACTGAGATAAGTTATCCTTAGAAGAGTGTGTGGTTCTAGGATTTGACTAGCTCAGGGTAAAGCAGGAAAAGGATGAGAGAATCCCCAGGTCTTACTGCCAAAGGAGGTCTCGAAACTTGACATCAGGCTCAACCTGACGCTGTTGACTGGCTACGGAAGAAGGGCAAACGCTAGAAGAAGAAGAACTGCCCCAAACCAGGAGGTACTTCTTTGTGACATAGCCCCCTTGAATGGACATTGTGGCTGAATTCCTTTGGCCTCCTCTAGGCTGACCTTCAGATCATTCCTGGGGGAACAGTTTTGTCTGGGGACACCGCCCAGCTTCCCTCCCAGACCAGTCCTGCTAGGACTCTGAGACCAGAGCAGCGCTACATATGAGTGGGAGGAGAAAACTCTTAAGAAAAGCAGCCAAGGATTGATGGAAAGGCAAGTCTGAACCCAGCAAGGGGCAAGAGGTTCCTCATCCTCACCCTGTAGCTCTCACTGGAAAAATGAGGAAGCTGGAAACCAGATTCCAGTCTCAAAGTACACATCCTCTGTCCTTGTTTTCTCAAGAAGCCTCTACCTTCCAGATCTTGCCAGGAAGCCGGCGGCATTTTCGTGAAGCAGTAATAACAAGGACACAGCGTTCTCGACTGCTGGAGCCTGCTGGCTGGTCACTCTTTCCACTGCCTTTTGTTTTCATGCATCATTCCCTCACTAGCTTCTCAGATTCCTCAGGGCTTTGACAAAGCCACAAATGCTCCACGCAGTGCCGCCACCCAGCAGGCTGGCAAACATAGCTGACACGTACCCTGCCCCAAGTGAGAGCACGTACACAAGCCCCAACAACTGACACCCAGTCCTACACACCTACCAGGAGGCAAGGCAGCTTCCAGAAAGTGACACCCTCACCCCTAGCCTCAGACAGCCCAGCTAGACAAGGTGAGGCTGTCGATTCACTGCCATCTGGCAGATTGATTAATCACATACCTCTCCCTGTTTGATTCAAAATGCTTCAGCAAGTTAGGCTGGTAGGTGGTATTTTGCTACCTTTCCTCTAGGGTCTAAAAGTAATCAGCATAGATGTTACCCAAAAAGCACTAAGGAACGCTTTCTCTGCCAACATATATTGTAGACAAGCAAAAATCTGCCACCCCCGCCACCTCCTTCTTCCCAGCCCCAAGATATGTCTTCTGCAAAATGATGAATTCTGTGGGAAGGGCCCTGGAGACAAAATAAAGATTGACTTTGAAATAATAACTCTTTCTAGAGAGAATCTGATCTATGTGGAGCTTAAATGTATAAGGCTAGTTTCTCCTTTACCTCCAACACATACACACACACACACACACACACACACACACACACACACACACACACACACACACACACACACACACACACACTAGGAGAAGGCAGAATTCTCTGCTGGACATGGGTATTGGTAGGCCAATCCATTGGAAGCCTGTTGGAAGATGATTTTCTTTCAACCCTACAATGTCAATGTATTCAACGGTTTATGCATGCATACAGGGAGCAGATGCCTAATGACTTGTTTCTGTATCTCCTGCAACCTGTTTCAAGGCGCACTCTATAGCTAATCAACATTCTGAAAACAGGGCCCAAATACCTGTATGTCTATTTAACTACTGATTTTTATGTATCTATTCAATTTTATTTATTTATTATGGTTTATTTATTTACTAAATACCTTTTTATTTATTGCCAATATCAGGTCTTTATCTCTCTGGGTCATATATATCTCCAGATATATATATGGAGAAAGATATATGGAGAAAGAGAGAGGAGAGGGACAACACAGTCCAGGAGGTAGCGCACTGGATAAAGCATTGGACTTTCAAGCATGAGGTCCTGAGCACATGCACCAGAGTGATATCAGGTTCTTTCTCTCTCTCCTTCTCTCTCTCCTCCTATCACTCTCATTAATAAATACAATATTTTCAAAAAGAGCGAGACAACACAGTATCAGAGCTTTTCATAGGAGGCTAGATTCAAAACATGGGTCCCATGCCTAACAAAGCAGGAACCCTTCCAAGAGAGATATATTGTAATACCTATATTTAAAAAACAACGTTGACAGTGTTGTTTAGAATGTGGGCAACCGAAATTCTTCTTATTTATTTATTCTACTTTATTATTTTTAAATTGCTGCTAAGATTATCATTGGGGATTAATGCCTGCACAAGGAATCTGCCACTTCTGGCAGTCATTTCTTCTTTTTCTTAATTTGATAGGACAGAGAGAGATAGAGAGGAAAAGGGGAGATAGGAGGGAAAGAGAAAGGGGACACCAGCATGCTCATTTACTACTCCTGAAGCTTTCCTCCTGCATGTGAGGGTTTAAATCAGAGTTCTTGCTCAACTGAGTACACCAACACCAAAGCCCTGGAAAGAGGAATTCTTTTTTTTTTAACTTAGTTTTATCCAAGATCTAATTCTTAATAAAAATGATTTTTGCCTATGAACCATAAAGGCATGTCTTAGCTTTTTCTCCTTTCTTTTCTTTTCTTTTCTTTTCTTTTTTTTTTTTTTTTTTTTTGTCTCCAGGGTTCTTGCTGGGGCTTGGTGCCTGCACCATGAATCCACTGCTTCTGGAAGCTATTTTTTTTTTCCTTTTTGTTGCCCTTTTTGTTTTATCATTGTTGTGGTTATTGTTGTTATTGCTATTGCTGTCATTGTTATTGGATAGGACAGAGAGAAATGGAGAGAGGAGGGGAAGACAGATGGGGAAGAGAAAGATAGACACCTGCAGACCTGCCTCTCTGCTTGTGAAGGGACCCCTCTACAGATGGGGAGGCAGGGGCTCTAACTGGGATCCTTACACCAGTCCTTGAGCTTCTCACCATGTGCATTTAACACTGCACTATGGCCCAACCCCAGGAAAGAGCAATTCTTCTTTTTTAAAAAATATTTATTTATTCCCTTTTGTTGCCCTTGCTATTTTATTGTTATAGTTATTATTGTTGTTGTTATTGATGTTGTTGTTGGATAGGACAGAGAAATGGAGAGAGGAGGGGAAAGCAGAGAGGGGGAGGAAAGACAGACACCTGCAGACCTGCTTCACCACTAGTGAAGCAACTCCCCTGCTGGTGGGGAGCCTGGGGCTCGAACCGGGATCCTTGCACCTGTCCTTGAGCTTTGTGCCACCTGCGCTTAACCTGCTGTGCTACGGCCCAACTCCCAGAGCAATTCTTATATGTCATTGATAAGAAGAAAAATAACTTTGGCTACTGTGGAAAGTAATCTAGAGAGCCACAAGTTGAGAATGTGCATAGTCTATTCCCTAGTAATGTCATCTCTAGTTATATTACCTAGAAGAAAATTTATATACATGCGCATGGGAAAAATCATAAAGGCATTAATTATCCCATGGTTGACATAACAAATATACATCCACAGAATAGATCCTGGAATATTTTTATAATAAGAGTACATTGCTGTATTATATCATGTTGTTACATTATAAAGAATGGACTTAAGGACTGGGTGGTGGTACACCTGGTTAAGTTTTCACATTAGAGTGGGCAAGGACCCAGGTTCAAGCCCCCAGTTCCAATTTGCGGGCGGGGGGGGGGAAGCTTCACAAGTGGTGAAGCAGGGCTTCAGGTGTCTGTCTCTCTCCCTCTCTACCTCCCCCATCCATCTCGATTTCTGGCTGTCTCTATACAATAAATAAAGATAATACAAAAAAATTTAAAGAATAAATAAATTTCTAAAAAAAAAAGAGAAATATTTACCAAAAAGAATGGACTGATTGCACAAACATCACAGCTAAATCTCAAAAGTATGATGTTGAGATTAAAAAAAAGTTTCTGAAAAATACATACCTATGTATAAAAGCCTTGCTGTTTTCACCATCTTCCTAACTAAGATATTAGTTCTCCCTGAGAGATAGAAGGGTCGGTCTTCTTTTGTAACTAAAATGTGTTTGTTTTTTATCTTAAGCAAATATAGTGATTTGTTATACTATATTAAATCTGAATAGAGGGTCTAAGGCCAACCAATGACCCTGATGATATTTTGAGATTTTTTTTTTAAGATTCTCACATGCATGATAAAAGTTTGTTTGAACAGAAAGAGGTACGGGTAGAAAAGGATCAAGAAAACTAAAGGAGGAAAAAGGAAAAGACAGAGTGGAGCTTCAGAGTCTTCCTATTTTATTTTTTTCTGGACCTCTTTAACCTTGAGTAGCCACTCCATTCCCTGAAGTTTGATAGAGCTCTGATTGTCTCTAATGTTCATTTGAATATGTGTACAGTTTGTACACTGTTGTGATTGGCTATTCTCTATTTAATAAGTGGGTATCTTTTCTGACCTACACTGTTACAACCTTCTTCAGGACAAGGGTCAAACCTTATTGATCTTTTAAAATATTTAATACAGGGATCAAGCAGTGGTACACCCAGTTGAGCATGCACATTATCATGGGCAAGGATCTAGTTTCAATCCCCCAGGCCCTAGCTATAGTGGGGAGAGCTTTTTTTTTTTTTTTAAATATTTATTTAGTTTATTTATTCCCTTTTGTTGCCCTTGTTGTTTTATTGTTGTAGTTATTATTGTTGTTGCCATTGTTGGATAGGACAGAGAGAAATGGAGAGAGGAGGGGAAGACAGAGAGGAGGAGAGAAAGATAGACACCTGCAGACCTGCTTCACCGCCTGTGAAGCGACTCCCCTGCAGGTGGGGAGCCAGGGTTCGAACCGGGATCCTTATGCCGGTCCTTGTGCTTTGCACCACCTGCGCTTAACCCGCTGCGCTACAGCCCGACTCCCGTGGGGAGAGCTTTTTACAAGTGGTGAAGCAGTGCTGCAGGTCTCTCTCTTCCTCTCACCTTCTCTGTTCCCACTCTTCTTTCAATTTCTTTCCACCACAAAGGAAAAATGTCTACTGGGGGTGGTAGATTTGTTGTGCAGGCACTGAGCCCCTGACATAGCCCTGGTGTCAAAATAAAATAAAATAAAATAAAATAACTTGCTTAAAACAAGCAGTATAGCAAGATGATTAAAAATATAAGGTAAAACAAGTTCAATATAAAATCAAGTATATTTTTATACACTAGAAATTAGTAACCTGAAAAGAAAACTTAATAAAATTCCCATCAAAGGGCTGGTGAAACAGCTCACTTGAATAGTGTGCTGCTTTGCCATGTGCACTACACAGGTTCGAGCCTGCTCCCCACTACATAAAAGGCAGCTTCAGTATTGTAGTCTTTTTCACTTTCTGCTTCTCTCTTTGTCTCTATTGAAAAACAAATTTTCCTGTCCAAATCCCAACTCTTTTTTGGTCAGAAATTGATAAGATGATCCTATAATTCATATGAAAATGCAGTCCATAGTAGCCCAAATACTGTTGCAGAGGCATAGCAAAGTTGCCAGATGCACATTTTAAAATGTCAAAACCTATAATAAAACTCCAATAATCATGACATAGACATAAGGAAACATCAATCAATGGAAAAAGATTCAGTGCTCAGAAATAACCCTTCATGTTTATGGTCAATTGACTTTTTTTGACAAGTGTGCCAAGACAGTTTAATGGGGAAAAGAATAGTTTTTTTTTTTTTAAGTAACTGGTACAGGAACAACTAACTTTCCACAAACAAAAGAGTGAAATTGGACTACCCTTCATAATGTACAAATACATTAGATCTAAATGTAAGAGGTAAAACTTCTAGAAAATATGGTAATAAATCATTATAACCTTGGATTCATAATGAGTTTCTGTTATTTAAAAAATAAGTGGCAAAATAAAACATACATTAGACTTCAAAATTGAAAGCTTCTGGGCTTCCCAGGACACTAGCAAAGCAGCAAGAAGCAATAGAATGGTGGAAAATCTTTACAAATCACACATTTAACAAGGAATTTCTATCTAGAATATGAATCTATTAGAACTTAATAAAAGACAACTCAATTAAAACACAGGCAAGGAATAAACAGCCCTCCCCAAAATATATTCAAATCATCACTATTCACACAAAGAGATTCTCAACAACAATAGCCAGTGGGGGGAAATGCAAGTCAGAAGGACAGTGAGTTCTCTTCATATCCACAAGAATGAAGATAGTAAAATCAGGCAGAAATGAGTGTTGGCGAGGATATTGAAACTTCATCTACTGCTGGTGGGCAAATTATAAAGATAAAATGATAAAAATGATACAACAATTTGGAAAACACTGTTACAGTTCCTCAAGATGCTAAATTTAGAGCTGCCAAAATCCCTCAGAAATTTCACTCCCAAACTTATACTAAGAAAAATGAAATTATTTCACCACACAAAAACATGTAAAAGTGGAAATACTGTCGTGTCCGGGTACTGACTCAGTGGTAGAGTGTGTGCCATGTGTGCATGAGGTCCTGGAGTTTAGTTCCCAGCATTGCCAAAAAAAAAAGGGGGGGGGAGTTTGGCGGTAGCACAGCAGGTTAAGCACACTTGACGCAAAGTGCAAGGACTGTAGTAAGGATCCTGGTTCGAGCCTCCAGCTCCCCACCTGCAGGGGAGTCACTTCACAAGCAGTGAAGCAGGTCTGCAGGTGTCTGTCTTTCCTCCCCCTCTCTGTCTTCCCCTCCTCTCTCCATTTGTCTCTGTCCTATCCAACAATGACGGCAACAATAATAATAACTACAACAATAAAACAACAAGGTCAACAAAAGGGAATAAATAAATAAATAAATAAAGGAAGACCATTTTTGACCATAAGTGGGTGAGTGGGTAAACAAAAAATAGTATATCCATACAATGGAATATTTTTCATCCATAAAAAAAGAACTAAGTGCTGAGTCATGCCATAACTTGGATCAGCCCTGTAAAATGTCAGACGGAATAGAGCATACAAGTCTTTGAAAAAAATCAGTCAAGTTAAAATGAGCAGAAGAGATGGCTCAGTAGTAGACAGCATTACTTATATACATGAAGCCCTGACTTTAACTCTAGGCACCACTTAAGACACTGTTATTAAAAAGTCCATAGGGCTAGAGTGGGGAGCTTCGGTCCTGTAGTACTTTTCTCGTTCTTCCTCTATCTCGTTCTGTCTGACGAAGTTGGCTTGGAGTGGTGAATCTCTGGTGCTAACCAAAAAAAAAAAATAAATAAGTAAAATCATTTTTAAAGAATGGCCTTCAGTGGTGGGTCTGATTTAATATGAATGGTGGTCTTATCAAAAGGACAAACACGAACGCACTGAGAAACATCACGGATAAGCAGAGCAAAGACCATACAGGCAAAGTAGCAAGAAGGCAACTTGGTGCAAGTCAAGGGAAAGGGCCTAAGGAGAAATGGATTCGGATGTCAAGGTAGCTCACACCATAGGGTGTACACTTTGCCATGCACAACGACTTGGGTTTGAGCCTTTATCTACAGAATGGGAGCATCTGTAATGGGGAAAGTGAAAGGAGCAGTACAAAGGTCTTGAGATATCTCTCTTCTCTCCCGCTCTAGCTTCTCTTCCTCTCGATTTCTGGATGTCTCTATCCAATAAATAAATAAACAAAAAGAAAAAAAAAGAGAAACATAATTAAAAAAATAAATTTTCTGGGAGTGGTGGACTCATGCAGACAAAGAGCCCCAACGCTAACCTTTTGTCAAGGAGAAAGAATCATACTCAATACCTGGTTCTTGAATGTTTAGTCCCAGCACTGTGGGGAAAAAAATGATTTCTGTTGTTTAAGGCACCCAACTCATGGTATTTTCTGATGGCAACTACTAGCAAGTTATCATAGAGGTTTTGCTTGAGGTTGTGGCAATGATGTGATATGTAAGAAAGGTCTACACTTTCTTTGAATGGTCACATTTTGCAGAATGGTGTTGGTGGTCATGCCTGTCATCCACTGGTAGAAACTGAGTGCTCTCCAGTAGACCAAGCTCCATGCTGTAGTCACCACATGGAGCCCCTGTGGAATTCTGACTGCTGGGAACTATTGGTTTGCTGACCCCTTACAAAGACAGTTGTTTAGCCCTTAGGGATTAGTAGGGATGATCCAGATGTGCTTACCACAGAGAAAATGTCGTGCTGTTGTTGTTATTATTAGTGTCACCAGGCTAATTTCTGGGGCTCAGTGCCTGCACTGAGCCTACCACTCCTGGTGGCCACTTTTTCTTTTTTTTTTTTCCCCCTCTCTGTTTTATTTGATAGGATAGAGAGAAATTGAGAGGGGAGGAGGGGGTGGATAGATAGATAGATAGATAGATAGATATATAGATAGATAGATGATAGACAGTTATAGATAGACATCTGCAGACCTGCCTCACCACTCTTGAAGTGTCCCTGCTGCAGAGGGGTGCAGGGGCTTGAACCTGGGTCTTTATGCATGGTGATGTGTGTGCTTACCCAAGTGTACCACTGCCCAGCCCCAAATATACATTTTAAATTAGCTTTTATTGCTGAGAACATTTAATAGGGCGAGCTGGGGAGTCAGGCGGTAGTGCAGCAGGTTAAGCACATATGTTGAGAAGCACAAGGGCAGGCATAAGGATCCTGGTTCAAGCCCCTGGCTCCCCACCTGAAGGGGAGTTGCTTCACAGGCAGTGAAGCAGGTCTGCAGGTGTCTATCTTTCTCTCCCCCTCTGTCTTCCCCTCCTCTCTCCATTTCTCTCTGTCCTATCCAATGATGAAGAATACATTAATAACTACAACAATAAAACAAGGGGAACAAAAGGGAATAAATAAATAAATATTAAAAAAATAGGGGGAAGCTTCACAAGTAGTGAAACAGTGCTTTAGATTTTTTTCTTTCTCTTTCTTTTGTCCTATTTCCCACTTCCCTCTCAATTTCTCTATGACTATCAGATAAAAGAAAGGGGGAAGACCCAGTCCTGGGACCCTAGGGTAGGGCCCACTTTTCCATATGCAGAATTCTCCCAATTCTTGTCAAATAATATTGCATCCGCTGATCGCAACCTAATCAACTCAACGAGTGCCACCCCAGCATGCTTCACTTCAGACTGTGTCCAGAGACTTCAGGTGTGGAATGACAACCCTTCAGCTTCATCATTTGGGTAAGACCTTTCCTTTCATAGTATTCCCTAATTCCATCCCAGGTGGTTCACTTCCTAACAAAGTCCCAAAACCTAGATAAAGACCAGGTTCCAGGAGATAGAGCATATGTTCACAGGTATCCATAAACCAGGGCAAATATATACCTGAAAGCAGTAGTACAGAGTTTGCCGTGAGTACCCCCCCCACACTTATCTCCACTATTCCAACCTTTGGGTCCATGATTGTTCAACAATTTGTTTGGCTTTGTATGTTAACTCTCTTTTCAGCCACTAGGTTCCAGATGCCATCAGGATGCCGGCCAGGGTTCTCTGGACTGAAGACCCCACCAATGCATCTGGGAGCTCTGCTTCCCCAGAGACTCACCCTACTAGGGAAAGAGAGAGGCAGACTGGGAGTATGGATCAACCAGTCAACGCCCATGTTCAGTCCAAATTATACTCCTCCATGAGGATAATTTCTGGAACCATCCGTTCCACCCCGGTTCCATGGCTGCCAGTTCTTAGCAACATCGCCCCGCCAGATATTCGTCGGGATGCGGCATCATCTAAGTTCATTTCCCACGTCTACTCTCGACCGGACCTGCCAATATACGCGGAGATCTTCGCCCACCCTGTCCAACGCTTGACGTCTCCTCATCCAATCTGGTCTCCTACACCTACACTGAACTTCTTTCTCTGTTCCAGACTCTTGGAAACAGAGTTGGCAGTCAGCTGAGGTAAAGAACAAACACCTCATCACAGACCCCTGCAAGCGTCAACCCGGCTTTGACCTAGCACGTTATGATTGGGCCCTCCTCAATCGCTATGGAACAGGCCATGGCTGGTGCGCCGCTATGTTCCATCGCTGGGGAGCCAGAGACGACCCGAACTGCCCCTGCGGCTACAGACAGACTATGACCCACATAGTCAACGACTGCCACCTCTCCAGATTCAAAGGAGGTCTCGAAACTTGACATCAGGCTCAACCTGACGCTGTTGACTGGCTACGGAAGAAGGGCAAACGCTAGAAGAAGAAGCGGGGAAGCAATTACAGAAGCCAGACCTTTCACCTTCTGCAACCCACAACGACCCTGAGTCCATGCTCCCAGAGGGATAGAGAATGGGAAAGCTATCAGGGGAGAGGATGGTATATGGATATTGGGTGGTGGGAATTGTGTGGAGTTGTACCCCCCCATCCTATGATTTTGTTAATGTCTCCTTTCTTAAATAAAAAAAAGAAAGAAAAGAAAGGGGGAAAAAGAGAGGAAGAAACAACTGCCCACCAGGAGCAGGGGAATTTGTTGTGCAAGCACAGAGCCCAAGCAATAATTCTGGTGGAATAATAATAATAATAATAATAATAATAAATTCAGCATGCAATTATAACATGTGTAGGCAGAATCACCTTAGAACCTTATCAGTGTTATAAGAAGCACAGAATAAAGACAGAGTGTAAACCCAGTCAAAGCTAAAAAAACAATTTTCTTTTGGTGGGAGAGTGGTAAGAGGAGACTATGAGTTACTGGTATTTTCATTACACCTCTCTGTAATTCTGAGTTTTCCATAGTGATTGTGAATTCGTTTTATCATCACAAACTGTGCTTATTTTTAAAGAGTAAAAACTAGGGCAGAAGATATAGAAGCTGACGCTAGGACTGATAGTCATTTCCGGGAGGCCCAGTTCCTAGATTCAAAGGTCCCATCTGAGTGATGTGGGGTCCCTACTGTTAACCTGTATTCTTGGGATTTGGCCCTAGGGTGTTGCCACGTGGCTGGAAAGTCTGATTTTGCTCCTGCAGAGCCCTTCTGCCTAGAGAGTCTCTCAGAACAAGTAGAACACTAACCCTAGCTTTTCTCTTAGGATTCAGGTGCCCACACTTCTTTCCTTACCAATGACTCAACCCTACATCTCACTCCCTCCCTCCCACGCCTTTCTCCCAGCCTTTTTGTATTCTGTGGCTCCCCATGGCAACACATGGCAACACCTGTGTCCTTTATGAGCTGAGGAGATGGGAAGTAAGATGCTCAAGATAAGAGTAGGAGGTCAAGAGAAAGAAAACACTGGGGGAAGGGGAGGAATAGCGCAGTGGAGAGTTTCATCCCAGTGGAGGTTTGAAGCTCCTGGCTGATGCCTGGTCCTTCTTCCTTAGAGGATGCAGGGCTCAATCCGATAGGTGGATTGTGAAGCCAACATAGGGGATACTTGGATTAGCTCTTGCTTTTGAGCTCTTAAAAGTCTGCCTGACAACAGTGAAGCTGTTATCTTGCCAGGCTGGGAGCTAGTGCACTACTTTACCATGTGTGAGGTCAGGCTCAAACCCCTATGCACCATTAGATAGAGCCATACTATCATGTCTTTTTCTCTCTCTCTGTCTCCTTAGTGTTTTTTTCTGCAGCTCTCACTCTAGTTTTCTATATACGATTGAAAGGAAAAAAGGTGTTCACCAGGAAAACTGGAAGCTCAAGGGAAGTCCCTGTGGTAGAAAGACAAGGGGTGGGGTGGGGTTGGAGATGAAAAAAACATTACCTTGCTCTGCCACTCTGGGAACAAAGTCTCCTACTTCTAGGATGACCAGGGGATCTCCTGGTCAATTGTTACCTGTGACTGGGTGATAAATCTACCTAATTCTGAAACCAGTTTAGTGTTTATCATCCCATAATACCTCACACTAAACAGCCATCAAAGGCTCTCTCTACCTAGGTAAGCCTCCCATCAAGATGTGAGTAAGAGCCCTGGGGGCTTCTCTCTCTCTCTCTGTCTCTCTCTCTCCCCAACATGTGAATGTTCTCACTTTTCTTTTAAAATAAAATTTAAAATTCCTGGGGAAAAAAAGTGCTATCAAAGTAGTGTTTTAATCTCTATCTACTCTACTCACTCCTTTGTTCTGTTGTTCCTTCTGACCAGGATCCAGGAAGGGGATTGAAGATAGGGGACTGCTATGAATGAAGTTGTTCAGAGACCTCAGAAGTAAGTAATCCTTAAGAACTTCTAACTTTGGGCCCAGCAGGGAGAGAAGAGCCTTCTAGACTTTAGTTTCTTTAATCCCTATGATGATTCCCCACCCCCTCATTTACATTAGTCTCTCACTTCCTATAAAAGAAAATGGAAGCTCAGAGAGGTTGAAAAATGTACCCAGGGTCTCACAGCTAGTAAATGTTAGATGTTCACGACTTCAAAGTTCTAGCCATTTTTACTGCATTAGATGTGGGAGGCGCAAAGACACAATTCAAGAACTGAGGCAAGGCCAGCAAAATAATTCACTTGGGTCATGTTCTACTTTGCCACACGCATGGCCTAGGCTTGAGTCTGGCCCCCACTGTATCTTATACAAATAAACAAAATGAGGCAACAAGGTTGGGTGGTGGTGCACCCGGTGGGCACAGATGTTACTATGTGTAAGAACCTAGGTTCAAGGGTTTGGGTCCCACCTGCAAGGGGGAAGCTTTATGAATGGCGAAGCCATACTATATGTGTCTCTCTTTCTCTCTCCCTATTTCCCCTTTCACTCTCAAATTTTCTGTCTCTCTGTATAAAAACAAATAGAAAGAGAGAGAGAAACGAAAGAAAATGGCAGCCAGAAGCAGTGACTTTGTCATTCAGGCACTGAGCCCCAGTAATAATCCTGATGGCAATAAAAAAATAAATAACAAATAAATTTTTTAAATGGAGGCAGAAATCTTTCTCACTTTCATTTATTTTTTAAAGAAATATTACATGTATATATATATATATATATATTATTTATAAGATAAAGAGAGAGAAAACCAGAGCATTATTGCATTCACCAGGGATAGAACTCAGGGCCTCACAGAATACTGCAAGTGTAGTATCTTAGTCACTGTGCCATCTCCTGGGCCAGATCATTCATTCTTTTTTATTATTATCTTTATCTATTTATTGAATAGACAGTCAGAAATCGAGAGGGAAAGGGGAGAGACAGGGGAAGAGAGACAGAGACATCTGCAACATTACTTCACCACTTGCAAAGCTTTCCCCCTGCAGCTGGGGAGCCGGGGGCTCAAACCGGGATCCTTACGTGGGTCCTTGCACTTTGCACCATCTATACTTAACCCGCTGCTCTACAGCCCAGCCCCCCAAAAATATATATTTAAAACTGCCAAATCAGTATCAAGAAATTCCTGAGGGGGGAGTCGGGCGGTAGCACAGCGGGTTAAGCGCAGTTGGCGCAAAGCACAAGGACCGGCATAAGGATCCCGGTTCGAACCCCGGCTCCCCACCTGCAGGGGAGTCGCTTCACAGGCGGTGAAGCAGGTCTGCAGGTGTCTGTCTTTCTCTCCCCCTCTCTGTCTTCCCCTCCTCTCTCCATTTCTCTCTGTCCTATCCAACAACGACAACAACAATAATAACTACAACAATAAAACAACAAGGGCAACAAAAGGGAATAAATAAATAAATAAAAATAAATATTAAAAAAATAAAATAAAAAATTCCTGAGGGGAAAAATGAAAAAATTTCTGAAAACTTAACAAAGTACAACTAGGATGTCTCTAGAAACTCACTAAGCCACAGCCACTAAGTTGTGGATGCTACTACAATTTCATCCTGATCTCCCTGGGCAGATGACCTCACCAATGTGTCCTGGAACCTCACCTCTCCAGAGCTCTAGTCTACAAGGGAAAGATGGAAATAGGATGGGGGTATGGATTGGCCTGACAACACCCATGTCCCTCAGAGAAGCAATTACGAAGCCAGACCTCCCACCTTCTGCACCTCATAATGATCTTTGGTCCATACTCCCAGAAGGGGAAATTTTAGTGGAAGATGACTAGAGGGCTCTGAACTCCAATTCCATCAGGACCCAGAGAGAGACAAGAAAAAAAAAAAACAGGTTCCAGATGCTAGTAAGATGCTGACCACACTTCCCTGGACAGACGACCCTGTCAATGTGTCCTGGAGCTCCACTTCTCCAGAGCCTCACCCTACTAGGGAAAGAGAGAGGCAGACTGGGAGTATGGATTGACCCATGTTCAGTCAACGCCCATGTTCAGCGGGGAAGCAATTACAGAAGCCAGACCTTCCACCCTCTGCAACCCACAACGACCCTGGATCCATACTCCCAGAGAGATAGAGAATGGGAAGCCTATCAGGGGAGGGGATGGGATATGGAGATCGGGTTGTGGGAATTGTGCGGAACTATACCCCTCTTATCCTATGGTTTTGTTAATGTCTCCTTTCTTAAATAAAAAAAAAAAAAAAAAAACCTGAGAAGGGGATACATTCAGAAGATTCAGAAGTAGTAGGTGTGATTTAGAAAGGCAGAGAAGTGATGACCATAGACAAACATGGGCAAATATATATATATTAGTCAATCCATATCTGTGACCTTGAGAAAACTGATGTAGTTTCCAATGGAGGGAATGGGGACATAGAACTCTGGTGGTGAGAAAGGTGTGGAATTATACCCCTGTTATCTTATAATTTTGTAAACCAGTATTAAATCACTAATAAACAATTAAGAAATAATTTTAAAAATGTATTCCTTCCTGATTTCTCAGAGACTTTTACTTTTTCTTCTTATTTATTTATTTATTTATTTATTTATTTTTTACTTTATAGAGACAGAGAGCAATTGAAAAGGAATGGGGGAATAGAGGAGAGACACCCGCAGCACTGCTTCACTGCTCATGAAGCTCTCCTTCTGCAGGTGGGAACTTGGGGCTTAAACCTTGGTCCTTGTGCTTTGCAACAAGTGTGCTCAAGTAAGTGTATCACCATCCAGTTTCTCTCAGGTACTTTTAGATAAATGACTTCCCCTATGCCTCACACCCACCTCATTGTGTACTCTAGCTTCTCGGTTAGTAAAACAATTCAGTAAAGTGTAATAAATAATAGCGGATCCTCTTTAAGTCAAACCATGTATGATATATCCCTGAGACTGACCTCAGCCCAGTTCTCCCTTTCATTAGAAAATAAATGTGCAAACAACAAGGGCAAAAAAGGGGAAAAAAGTGGTCTCTGGGAGCAGTGTATTCATAGTGCAGGAACTGAGCCCCAGTGATAATCCTGGAGGCAAAAAAAAAAAAAAAGAATCCTGATGTGAGCCGCAAGCTCCCCATCTGTGTGTGTGTGTGTGTGTGTGTGTGTGTGTGTGTGTGTGTGTATGGGAGGGGTCACTTCAAGGGCAGTGAAGCAGGTCTGTAGGTGTCTGTCTTCCCCTCCTCTCTCGACTTCTCTTTGTCTTATCCAACAACAATGACAGCAAAAGGGAAAAAATAGCCTCCAGGAGCAGGCACCAAGCCCCAGTGATAACCCTGGGGGGGGGGGGGGAGAAAGAAAGAAAAAGAAAAGAAACGTGGGTATGATCTATTTTGTGTAAGAAGTCTGACATGCCACCAAGTTGCAGACGCTATGATGATGCCAATCTGGCTTCCCTGGGCAGATCACCTAACCAATGTGTCCTGGAGACCTGCCTCCCCAGAGCCCTGCACCACTAGGGAAAGATAGAACACAGGCTGGGGGTATGGATCGAACTGCCAACGTTTATGTTCATCAGAGAAGCAACTAAAAAAACCAAACCTTCCATCTTCTGAACCCCATAATGATCTTGGGTCCATACTCCCAAAGGGATAAAGAATAGGAAAGCTTTCAAGAGATGGGATGGGATATGGAATGCTGGTGGTGGGAATTGTGTGGAATTGTATCCTCCTTATCCTATGGTCTTGTCAGTATTTCCATTTTATAAATAATTTTTTTTTATAAAAAAGAGAAGAAATGGGAGGGGGAGGGGCAGTGGCACACCAGGTTCAGCGCACATAGCACAAAGAACAAAGGCCCTGTGCAAAGATCCCAGTTCAAACCTCCGGCTCCTCACCTGCAGCAGGGGTCGCTTCACAAGTGGTAAAGCAGATCTGCAGGTGTCTATCTTTCTCTCTCTCTCCCTCTATCTTCCCCTCCCCTCTCTATATATCTCTATTCTATCCAAAAATAAAAATTAAAAAATGACCACCAGGGCAGTGGATTCATAGTGCAGGCATTGAGCCCCAGCAATAATCCTGGAGGCAAAAACATAAATAAATAAAAATAAAAATAAATTAATGAATTAAAAAAAGAAAATAAATGTGTATCACATTGCCTTGGGCAGAAACATGGAATAAAAAGAATTACACTGAAGAATAAATCAACTTTCCAGTACATGAAAAGCAGCAGTGGTAAACTGATGAGTTGAAAGCGATATTCAAAGGCCATCCAGGGTGACCTTTCAAACAGACAAGCTGAACAAGTTGTTCGGTTCTTATCCCCATAGGACAGTCAGCTGGCAGCCTGGGCCACAGTTGCAGAGAGGGCCAGCTACTCCCCAGATGCCAAGGGGTTAGGCAGCATTGCCAGGAGCTCAAACCATTTCCTCTCTTCTCTGCTTCCCCACAAAAAAAAAAATTCAGAAAGTGTAAGGGTGTCCCATAGGCCACCAGGCACATTCCCATCTGTCCTCCAGGGAAATGTGATGCTGAAAAATGGACCTTTTCCAAAAGAGTGGTTTAGGCCAGATGAGGAATTGCAGAGAAGACAGCCTTGCATGGAAAATACTCCATCTCCAAATCCCCAATGTCTTCATTAGGAAGCTGAAAACAGTGGCTCACCAGCTGGTGTCAGGCGCTTTGAAGCACTGGGTACAGCAGAAAGAGCAGCGGGGCCAGGCTGACGACAACAGACTCGCCTTCTAGTTCCCAGCTCTGCCAAGGTTTTGCTGTGTGACTCTGGCAAAGACTCTGGCCCTCATGTTCCTTGTTTGCTAAATAAGCTTTA
The DNA here is from genome assembly GCF_950295315.1 of Erinaceus europaeus. Taxonomy (NCBI): domain Eukaryota; kingdom Metazoa; phylum Chordata; class Mammalia; order Eulipotyphla; family Erinaceidae; genus Erinaceus; species Erinaceus europaeus. The sequence continues at coordinate 24,987 of NW_026647795.1, forward strand.
CTTAGATTAGAATGTCTTCTAAAATTCTGAAATTATCTCTTGTGTCTTTGTGGTTTATTTATTTATTTTTTTTCCTCCAGGGTTATTGCTGGGCTCAGTGCCTGCACCATGAATCCACCGCTCCTGGAGGCCATTTTTCCCCCCTTTTTGTTGCCCTAGTTGTTGCAGCCTCGTTGCAGTTACTATTGCCATTATTGACGTTGCTTTGTTGTTGGATAGGACAGAGAGAAATGGAGAGAGGAGGGGAAGACAGAGAGAGAGGGGGTGAGAAAGATAGACACCTGCAGACCTGCTTCACCGCCTGTGAAGCGACTCCCCTGCAGTTGGGGAGCCGGGGGCTCGAACCGGGATTCCTTACGCCGGTCCCTGCGCTTTGCACCACGTGCGCTTAACCCACTGCGCCACCGCCCGACCCCCGGTTTATTTTTTTTTAAATAAATTTGATTTATTTATTTACTGAATAGAGACAGAGAGATCAAGAGGGAAGGGGGAAATAGGGAGAGAAAAAGAGAGATACCTGTAACACTGTTCACCACTTGAGAAGTTTTCTTTTTGCAGGTGGGGACTGGGGGCTTGAACCTGGGTCCCTGTGCATTGTAACACGTGTGCTCAACCAGGTGTACCACTGCCTAGGTTTTTTTTTTTTTTCTAGGGAGACACAGAGAAATAGAAATGGAAAGAGGATAAAGAGGGAGAGAGACAGAGAGACATCGATAGCTCTGCTTTACCAGTCATGAAGCTCCTCCCCTGCAGGTAGAGACCCAGGCCCTTTTGTATGGTAATATGTATGTATGTATGTATGTATGTATGTATGTATGTATGTATGGCTCAGTAGGCCCACCAGCATCTAGCCCCCTGTCCCCTTGCATCTTTGGATTCTGGTCTCATATTTAAAGGAAGTGAAAGCATATTCTTGAGCATTGTGTTCAGCAATCCTATTATTCCAACAATTGTGTGTCACTCACATTTTTAACAGTCTTAGTGTCCCTTCTTTTGGAAGATTGTATTCCAAGTCTTCATCATGATGTTCAAGGCTCTTGGTAACTGGTTCATTGTTGGCTGTTTCTCACCTGCAGCCCAGGCTGCTCAAGAGAGCGACATGCATCTGTAGGGAAACCTGTGGTGAGGGTGAGCACATGGAGAAAGACACAAACCTCTGGGAGTGCTTCAGAGAGACAGCTCATTTATTGTACAGCAGGCAGGGTTAATATACTGTGGTTTAGGGAAGAGGAAGTAATAGTGATACAATCAGAGCCACGCCTCATACCACACCAGTCATGCCGGTAGCATAAGACCATATAGTCCCTAACAGGTGCTGGCCATGCTCTTTGTCATGAGTTAAGGAACTTGTGAAGAGGAAGTCTCTGCCCCCAGCCTGGAGTCTTAGGCACCATCTTGGGACCACAGTGTTTAGAAGGGACATGCCTACCGCCTCTCTTGGGGAGGGCTCAGGGTCTACCCTCTCAAGACTCAATGTAGAGATGATAGGCCTCAACCCAGCCTGGGGGGTTTGATCTCTCCCACAGTTTATGTCTTACTGTTCTGACACTCTTCCTTCCCTCTCACCAACCGCATATTTCACACTTTGGCTAGACTGGACTGTCTGTGATTCCCCTAATACTCAGTGCGTTATTATTTTTTTTATAGAAACAAAGTAGGGAGGGAGGGAGGGAGGGAGAGAGAGAGAGAGAGAGAGAGAGAGAGAGAGAGAGAGAAAGAGAGAGAACATGAGAATAGCACCAAAGCTTCCTTCAATGTAGTGGGAGCCGGGCTTGAACCTGGGTCATGCACTCAGCAAAGATGAACACTATTCCAATGAGGTATTTTGCTTGCCCTCAGTATCAATTATTTATTGGGCATGTACACTGTGCTAGACACCCACAATAGTAAGCCTTTGAATCTATTGTTCACTTTGCCTGTCAGGCTTGTATTAATTAAAGTAGAGCTTTGCTGCTTGTAATAAACAAGGTATAAAATAGGCTAGATTTAATGAAATGGGTTATTCCTTAGTCATGTAACAGACTGTTGCAGCAAGCAGCCTTCCACCAAGGATCTTTCTATTTTCAGCTCTGTCATCCTCTTAGTTTCAGAGTCCTTTATTTCCAGAGCTGACAGTTGGGAAAGAGGAAGAAAAAAAGGTATAGTTCCTTCTTCATCTAGCCCAGAAATGACACACAGTATCTCTGCTCACACCTCAATAAGGAGAACTGGTCACTTGACCCCACCTAAGTCTATAAGGGGTTGCAAATTGGTTATGGCACTTTATAGAAACAACAAAAAAAAGTATACTCTAGAAGGAGAGCACATGTCTTTGATGGTGAATCAGCCATCTCCTGCCTTTCCTTGGCTTGGTTACTTCTCAAGGACTTGCTCAGCTTCCACACATGGGTCCAAGTGTCTCCTCCTCTGTGAAGTCTCGTCTGACCTATGGAAGCAGATGTAGGTCTTCCTTTCCCATATATATATTACTGGATAGAGACAGAGAAATTGAGAGGGGGTGAGGAAGTAGAGAGGTAAAGAGACAGAGAAACATGTGTAGACTTACTTCACCCCTAGTGAAGTTTTCCCCCTGCAGGTGGGGACCAGGGCTGGAACCTGGGTCCTTGCACACTGTAATGTGTACATTTAACCTGTTGTGCCACTGCCTGGCCCCTGGTTCTCCTTTTCCTACACCTACTGCACTGTCCAATACTTTTCCATCATGACTATTATCTTAATGTGGTTTGCATGCCAGTCTACTTAACTGGACTAGGGCACTTGAGGGCAGAAATCTTGTCTTTCATTTCTGCATTGACAAAGCTTAGCATGGTGCCTGGTAAGTAACAATTTTCCAATGACACTTAATGAATTAATGAGTGTTATCAGGGAATGAAAGGAAGAATGAATGATTACCCTAAAGAAAAGAAGCTGGTTTTTACAAAGGAACAAAGCTCTCAGTTGAAAAATAAACATGCCAATAAACTACTGGTGATTCCAGGTTATCAAAAAGCTACAAGAAAAATAAAACTTTCCATGTAAAGGTTAAAATGATAAGTAATATATGACATTGTTATTTATTTAGAATCCATCTCTCAAGCTCCACAAGGGTAGGGACTTTTTTTTTGCTTTCACTTTAGTATCTAGTACACTGGCAAACAGTAGCTACTCTGTATTTCAGAATAAGTGAATTACTAAATGAATAAACACATGAGTGAACACAGCATCCTTCACTGCAGGTGCAAGGTAATAACTGCATGGCTTGGGCTATAAGGAAAACATAGGTAGGCAGTGAAGACTGAGCACCACAACTGCAAATATGAACAGAGTCAAATCAGGACTTCCCAACAATACCCTGAACGATCCATCTTATGTAAGAGGAGGAACAAACATCGGTTGAGGAAGCAAAAATCTCAATGGGGAATGTACCCTGTAAGAAAATGAGGACAAATGGATATCTCTAGAATGGTTACACTGTGAAATAGCCTTTGTAAATTGGTTAATGAGAGAAGCAGGAAGCCAAAGTACAGATAATTACAGAGTCGTGACAGATGAAAAATACATTGGTAGGGAAAAGACAAAAACATGCTTTCCACAGTTTTTGGAAGCAGTATGGAGGTAGCTCTTTCAATGTTTATAACACTTTTTTCCCTCTTCATAGGTCATACACGATAAAAGTTTGGTTCAGATATTACTCATAGTTTTTAGTGGACAATCTGCCAGACTTTGTTATGGGACCCACCTGACATGCAAGTATAAAGGTAGGCTCCATATGGAACCTTGGTCCTGATATCTTTTCTTAAAATTTTTATTAGTTATTTAATAATAATTAACAAGATTGTAAAATAACAGGGGTACAGCTCTATGTAATTCTCACCACCAGAGTTCCATGTATCCCCTATTGTTAACCCCTCTGGGAGTATGGACCAAAATTCTTTATGAGGTACAGAGGGTGGGAGTTCTGGCTTCTATAATTGCTTCTCCACTGGAATTGGATGTTTGCAGGCCAATCCATACCCCCTGCCTGCTCCTATCTTTCCATAGTGGAGTAGGGCTCTGGAAAAGCAAGACTTCAGGACACCCAGGGGAGTCAGGATGGAATCATAGTATCATATGCAACTTGGTGGCTGGAAGGCAGCAAGATATAAAGCAGAACAAATAGTTTAATAAACAAGAAACCAAAGGTAGGAATAGAGCAGGTAAAATTAGGGGTCTTTGGGTAGGAAGAAGTTAGGAAGTCTATTTTAGGTTATGTTCCAAGGGGCCCATGACTTCAGTAATTTTTGTCTGAGCCTAATAGTTAACATGCAGATAGACTAAATGTCCTAGTATCTTGAAGCTCTGGAAAGTCCCAAACATAAGCAAGTAAGTTTGTAATGTGTCACAATTTGTAGTGCCAGTGAAGTTGAAATTGACAGATGGACGTTGTCTGGAAAATTGGCCAAGACGTACATGGTGGAACTAAGTACTAAGTGACTTGAAAATAGGACAGTGCCTTTGTTTTTTTCACATTATTTGATACACAGGACAGAACTAGCAGGAACCCTATGAAGTTATCTTTCTCCTCTTATGGTAGAAATCGCTATGGCTGGAAGAAGGACCAGAAAGCTGGATCAGAGAAGACAGTAGCTCCCAAATATAGGAAAGGTGTATAAATATTGTTGACTGTAAACCCCATCAATTTGATCTGATCTGGGGCCCATATTCAGCTTAGGAGCCTATGTGACCTCTGTATCCCTATAGATCTGAGCTCACATTCTGTGGTCATTAGTAGGAACGTTCCAAGCTGCCCCAATATCAGGACCCATCTTCCTCAGGTGTAGCATAGAGTATTTTGTCCAGCCTCCCTTCAGAGGATGGAACATTCTCTACACTTTTATGGTTGTGTCAGTGTTTCCTTTTTATAAATAGAAATGATAGCTATATTGTAAGGTTATATAATATGCACAACTTATATATGAAATGACATTTAATGTTATGGTAAATGTCAACTAGGAGTGACCATTTTTTGTCTTTTTTGTATATTTGTATAAATTGCAAAATAAATTAAAAAGTAGAAAACTAAAAAACAAACAAACAAAAAATAAATTCCTACAGGCTGGACTATCTATACTGCCTAGCCTATCTTGAAGTTGGGCAAAGCCCTTTAGCTGAGTTTTGATCAATAAAATGTGGAGGAAAGTATGGGTCCCATTTCCAGGTCTGCCTGACAAAAACTCTCCCATGCAGTGCTTAGTATGATCTTTCCCCAAATACTGGCTGATTGGAGAGGGTGCTTGGAACCTAAAGGAAGATAGGACCCCAAGTTAGAAGACACTTATGCCCCTTAATTACTGCAACAGACATCAGTCAACTGTCATTTATTCTCTCTCTACAAATTCATCAGGCACTGTGACAAAGAGTTCAACTGAATCAAACCACTGAGATATTGAAATCACTTACTGTAGTAACCTATCTTAACTGTATCTCAATTTTCTTCTTTCTCACAACCAGGAAGACATACTAGCATGACTATCTACTCTCACAACACAGATAAAAGAAGGGAATAGAGACCACACTTGATATTGGATTCTGGAGTTAATTTAAACTTTAAAACTTCCCAAAGAACTGAAGCCAGACATTCTAGCTACTACATATCTAACCAATTCCCTCTGGACATTTTCATACTCTTGGGAGATCAGGAAATAAGTGCTTCCAAACTTGTGCTTCTCTGAATCCTCAACACAGCCTATTTGATTCAATGTGCTTTGGGTTTAGTCAGATAATACCACACTGAACACTGTCTCGAGTTTGCTTTTGTATTCGCTCAACACAGTGATTAAGAAGAAGAAAACAATTAACTGGTAAGTAATTGTTTGCAGGTATATAGTTTAGGTGAGTCTACAAGGTTTGGTTGAACATCATATTAATTGGTGACTGTGGCAGAGCCAAGCTCTGTGGCAAAAAAAAAAAAAAAGAGGTCTTTGGGTGCTTGCCTGAGGAGGTTATTGGGAAACTTTTGTTTACTTACCAGACTTTAAAAATTAAACCCTTTTTCTGAAGTAGCCTCCGGGTATTAAGGACAATAAATAAAGACCTGCTGATTGGAAACATTTAAAAAACAACTTGTTATAGGCTTTAAAGTATCAAGGGATAAATTCAGCTTGAAGCAAAATATTCCAAATTCATTTGGCTTGTCCAACAAAAACACTCAATTTAAAAGTTGGATTATACAGGTCATCTCTCTCTCTCTCTAAAAAGAAGAAGGAGAAGAAGAAGTAGGAGGAAGAGGAGGAGGATGAGAAGGGGGAGGGGCGGAGGAGAGGAAGAAAAAGAATAAAATGTTCTCCCAAATAAGGCTAAGCAGAAACCTGGGATACGAGTTCTAGAATATGCTAGATCACTTTTGGTTATTAACTGTAAGGCTGAGCTCATCCATGGAAATAGATCAATGGGCCTCTCTATTTTCTTTTCCTTTCTACTTTTATTTTATATGCCAGAGAAAAATTGAGAGAAAGGAGCAGGAGATAGAGAGGGAGAGAGAAAGATAGACACCTACAGACTTGCTTCACTGTTCATGAAGCATCTTCAGCAGGTGGAGTGGGGGCTTGAACTCGGGTCCTTGTGCATGATAATGCATGTTCTCAACCAGATTGCTACCACCCAGTCCTGTGGTCTCCCTATATTCTCTGTTTAGGGAGAGCTTGGAGAAAAGAATGAACACAGGACATAAACAGGACCCAAGAGAAGGCTTGATTTCTTAACTTCCTGTGGGGCTTACATGCAAGGAGCTGGTTTGAAACATTACTTCTCTCTTTTTTCGGGGGGGATGTGAATACCCCATTTTTAGGGACTACCAACCAAGCTATGCTAATTCCCTAACTTTCTTCCATAAACTCCAACCTCCTCCTCTTTTTCCAAAGATTCCCACTATTTTTCTCCCCAAATAAACCCCCAAATTTTCATAAACAGGTAGTCAGGAGCAGACTTGTCCTTCCAGAAGCTTATCAATATGGATGTGTCAAAGTCACACAGAAATCAAGCAGGTGGACATAAGGGAATGTTGCTAAAAATAAAATTTAAGAGTTGAGTACCCCCTTCAAGACAGAATCTGTTCAACAACACAAATGAGGAGCTTCCCTGTACATTCCCTACTTGTCAGAAGTCTGTCCTTCCTTCCTTCCTTCCTTCCTTCCTTCCTTCCTTCCTTCCTTCCTTCCTCCCTCCCTCCCTTCCTTCCTTCCTTCCTTTCTTGCTTCCTCCTCTTTTACTCACTGTTTCATTTTTTCTATAGTCTCTGGTGTGTGTATGCAATTCTTCCACTTTTGCCTAACTCCTCCCCCCTCCCCTTTTTGCCCTTTCAGACAGAGACAGATAAGGATAAAGTGAGGCAGAGAGAAAAAAGGAAGGAGAAATACTACAGCATTGCCCCACTTTTTACAAGGTGTTCCCATGTGGGGCTGAGAACTCAATACCAGCTCCTTACACACAGTAAACTGTGATCTCTATCAGTGAGCTATCTCCTGGTCCCCACTAGCAGCTCTTAAGGAGATCTGACATGTCCATGTAGAATCATGTGAGTACATGAAACCCCAATCTTTCCTCTAAGAAAATAATGTGACTCCCCCCCCACCAAGAGCTATATGCCTTGAGAGGTATTTACTTATTAAATAAACTACATTTATAAAGAAAATATATTGAGTATTTGCTAGGTATTTTCTGTTTTATTAATAAGTGTTTTTGTTTGGCCACAATTCTCCTAGTAATCTGGAAAACAGAACTCATGAGTTCATTGTACAAATGAATAAATAGGTTTGTTAGGCAAATTGTCCAAGTCTGTTAGCGAGAAACTAAATCCTGGCTGACCTCACCTTCCACACGCACATTCTTTGCAATATATATATTTTTCTTTCTTTTCTTTTTATTTTCTAATTACCACCAGCATTATCACTGGGACTGCTAATCCACTGCTTCTGATGGGTATCCTTCCTCCCCTTTTCTTTTGTGTTTTGCTTGATAGGACAGAGAAAAACTGAGGGAGAGAAGCAGTCTCTCTGCAGGTGGGGAGAAGGACTTGAACCTGGGTCTTTGTGCATGGTAACATGTGTGCTCAACCAGGCACACCACCACCCGCCCCCTGCAATATATTTTCTTTGTCCTATAGGCAACACATACCACCAAGCACAATTTGCTTAGAATGAAGATACAATCTTCACAATGAGTTAATTAGTGTGTTATAATCTTCCCCCACCTTCTAAGTCTCT
>NW_026647796.1:0-75000 GCF_950295315.1 Erinaceus europaeus
GACTCACCGTGAGCCTTGTCCTCGGGCACCCTCCGGGCTCCGGAGGATCCTGGTTGCTTCTGGGGGGCCTTCTGGCTTTGTGAGCCCCCCCAGCGTGCAGGGCGCAGGCCTCGAGGCCCTGAGTCCTCCTTCTGGAGAGCTGCGGGCCGCCGCTGAGACATGTAGGCTCCCAGGGCAGCCAGCATTCTCTCTGTGTCCACATCGCTTTCCACCTTTGGGCTGAGCTCCTCTGGCCTCAGCCAGCCCTGGGTGTGAGGCGTGGGGCCCCCAGGGTGGAGGTCAGGGCAGAGGGCCAGGTCTTGTGGGTGAGCACCCCCTCCACTTGCGGCTCTGATACCTGTGGGCAGAGAAGGCACAGGGGTGTCACTGGGCACAGGGCGTGGTCACCTGGGAGAGTGTGTGTGGGCACTGGCTCTCCCAAGGGAGTCACCTGGGAGCCATGACCCCTGGGTGTGGATGGAACCTTCAGGTTCTCCCCCAGAGCACCCGGGGTGTGGGCAGGGCACTGAGTCTCCCCCAGAGCACCCGGGCTGTGGGCAGGGCACTGAGTCTCCCCCAGAGCACCCGGGGTGTGGGCAGCGCACTGAGTCTCCCCCAGAGCACCCGGGGTGTGGGCCGGGCACTGAGTCTCCCCAGAGCACCAGGGGCGTGGGCAGGGCACTGAGTCTCCCCCAGAGCACCCGGGGTGTGGGCAGGGCACTGAGTCTCCCCCAGAGCACCCGGGGTGTGTGCAGGGCACTGAGTCTCCCCAGAGGACCCGGGCTGTGGGCAGGGCACTGAGTCTCCCCAGAGCACCCGGGCTGTGGGCAGGGCACTGAGTCTCCCCCAGAGCACCCGGGCTGTGGGCCGGGCACTGAGTCTCCCCAGAGCTCCCGGGGTGTGGGCCGGGCACTGAGGTCACCCCCAGAGCACCCGGGCTGTGGGCCGGGCACTGAGGTCTCCCCCAGAGCACCCGGGCTGTGGGTAGGGCAATGAGTCTCCCCCAGAGCACCCGGGGTGTGGATAGGGCAATGAGTCTCCCCAGAGCACCCGGGGTGTGGGCAGGCACTGATTCTCCCCCAGAGCTCCCGGGGTGTGGGCCGGGCACTGAGGTCTCCCCAGAGCACCCGGGCTGTGGGCCGGGCACTGAGGTCTCCCCCAGAGCACCCGGGCTGTGGGTAGGGCAATGAGTCTCCCCCAGAGCACCCGGGGTGTGGATAGGGCAATGAGTCTCCCCGAGAGCACCCGGGGTGTGGGCAGGGCACTGAGTCTTCCTCAGAGCACCCGGGCTGTTGGCAGGGTACTGAGTCTCCCCCAGAGCACCCGGGGTGTGGGCAGGGCACTGAGTCTCCCCCAGAGCACCCGGGGTGTGGGCAGCGCACTGAGTCTCCCCCAGAGCACCCGGGGTGTGGGCAGGGCACTGAGTCTCCCCAGAGCACCCGGGCTATGGGCAGGGCACTGAGTCTCCCCCAGAGCACCCGGGGTGTGGGCAGGGCACTGAGTCTCCCCCAGAGCACCCGGGGTGTGGGCCGGGCACTGAGTCTCCCCCAGAGCACCCGGGGTGTGGGCAGGGCACTGAGTCCTCCCCCAGAGCACCCGGGGTGTGGGCAGGGCACTGAGTCTCCCCCAGAGCACCCGGGGTGTGGGCAGGGCACTGAGTCTCCCCCAGAGCACGCGGGCTGTGGGCAGGGCACTGAGTCTCCCCAGAGCACCCGGGCTGTGGGCAGGGCACTGAGTCTCCCCCAGAGCACCCGGGGTGTGGGCAGAGCACTGAGTCTCCCCCAGAGCACCCGGGGTGTGTGCAGGGCACTGAGTCTCCCCCAGAGCACCCGGGGTGTGTGCAGGGCACTGAGTCTCCCCCAGAGCACCCGGGGTGTGGGCAGGGCACTGAGTCTCCCCCAGAGCACCTGGGCTGTGGGCAGGGCACTGAGTCTCCCCCAGAGCACTCAGGCTGTGGCAGGGCACTGAGTCTCCCCAGAGCACCCGGGGTGTGGGCAGGGCACTGAGTCTCCCCCAGAGCACCCGGGCTGTGGGCAGGGCACTGAGTCTCCCCCAGAGCACCGGGGTGTGGGCAGGGCATTGAATCTCCCCCAGAGCACCCGGGCTGTGGGCAGGGCACTGAGTCTCCCGCAGAGCACTCAGGCTGTGGGCAGGGCACTGAGTCTCCCCCAGAACACCCGGGGTGTGGGCAGGCACTGAGTCTCCCCCAGAGCACCCGGGCTGTGGACAGGGCACTGAGTCTCCCTGAGAGCAACTGGGGTGTGGGCAGGGCACTGAGTCTCCCCCAGAGCACCCGGACTGTGGGCAGGGCATTGAATCTCCCCCAGAGCACCCGGGGTGTGGGCAGGGCACTGAGTCTCCCCCAGAGCACCCGGGTGTGGGCAGGGCACTGAGTCTCCCCAGAGCACCAGGGCTGTGGGCAGGGCACTGAGTCTCCCCCAGAGCACCCGGGGTGTGCGCAGGGCACTGATCTCCCCCAGAGCACCCGGGGTGTGGGCAGGACACTGAGTCTCCCCCAGAGCACCCGGGGTGTGGGCAGGGCACTGAGTCTCCCCCAGAGCACCCGGGGTGTGGGCAGGGCACTGAGTCTCCCCCAGAGCACCCGGGGTGTGGGCAGGGCACTGAGTCTCCCCCAGAGCACCCGGGCTGTGGGCAGGGCACTGAGTCTCCCCCAGAGCACCCGGGCTGTGGGCAGGGCACTGAGTCTCCCCCAGAGCACCCGGGCTGTGGGCAGGGCACTGAGTCTCCCCCGGAGCAGGCGGGCTGTGGGCAGGGCACTGAGTCTCCCCCAGAGCACCCGGGCTGTTGGCAGGGCACTGAGTCTCCCTCAGAGCAACTGGGGTTTGGGCAGGGCACTGAGTCTCCCCCAGAGCACCCGGTGTGTGGGCAGGGCACTGAGTCTCCCCCAGAGCACCCGGGCTGTTGGCAGGGCACTGAGTCTCCCTCAGAGCAACTGGGGTTTGGGCAGGGCACTGAGTCTCCCCCAGAGCACCCGGTGTGTGGGCAGGGCACTGAGTCTCCCCCAGAGCACCGGGGTGTGGGCAGGGCATTGAGTCTCCCCCAGAGCACCCGGGGTGTGGGCAGGGCACTGAGTCTCCCCCAGAGCACCCGGGGTGTGGGCAGGGCACTGAGTCTCCCCCAGAGCACCCGGGCTGTGGGCAGGGCACTGAGTCTCCCCCAGAGCACCCGGGGTGTGGGCAGGGCACTGATCTCCCCTAGAGCACCCGGGGTGTGGGCAGGGCACTGAGTCTCCCCCAGAGCACCCGGGGTGTGGGCAGGGCACTGAGTCTCCCCCAGAGCACCCGGGGTGTGGGCAGGGTACTGAGTCTCCCCCAGAGCACCCGGGGTGTGGGCAGGGCACTGAGTCTCCCCCAGAGCACCCTGGCTGTGGGCAGGGCACTGAGTCTCCCCCAGAGCACCCGGGGTGTGGGCCGGGCACTGAGTCTCCCACAGAGCACCCGGGGTGTGGGCAGGGCACTGAGTCTCCCGCAGAGCACCCGGGGTGTGGGCAGGGCACTGAGTCTCCCCCAGAGCACCCGGGCTGTGGGCAGGGCACTGAGTCTCCCCCAGAGCACCGGGGTGTGGGCAGGGCATTGAATCTCCCCCAGAGCACCCGGGGTGTGGGCAGGGCACTGAGTCTCCCCCAGAGCACCCGGGGTGTGGGCAGGGCACTGAGTCTCCCCCAGAGCACCCGGGCTGTGGGCAGGGCACTGAGTCTCCCCCAGAGCACCCGGGGTGTGGGCAGGGCACTGATCTCCCCCAGAGCACCCGGGGTGTGGGCAGGGCACTGAGTCTCCCCCAGAGCACCCGGGCTGTGGGCAGGGCACTGAGTCTCCCCCAGAGCACCCGGGCTGTGGGCAGGTAACTGAGTCTCCCCCAGAGCACCCGGGGTGTGGGCCGGGCACTGAGTCTCCCCCAGAGCACCCGGGGTGTGGGCCGGGCACTGAGTCTCCCCCAGAGCACCCGGGGTGTGGGCCGGGCACTGAGTCTCCCCCAGAGCACCCGGGCTGTGGGCAGGGCACTGAGTCTCCCCCAGAGCACCCGGGCTGTGGGCAGGGCACTGAGTCTCCCCCAGAGCACCCGGGGTGTGGGCCGGGCACTGATTCTCCCCCAGAGCTCCCGGGGTGTGGGCCGGGCACTGAGGTCTCCCCCAGAGCACCCGGGCTGTGGGCCGGGCACTGAGGTCTCCCCCAGAGCACCCGGGCTGTGGGTAGGGCAATGAGTCTCCCCCAGAGCACCCGGGGTGTGGATAGGGCAATGAGTCTCCCCCAGAGCACCCGGGGTGTGGGCAGGGCACTGAGTCTTCCTCAGAGCACCCGGGCTGTGGGCAGGGCACTGAGTCTCCCCCAGAGCACCCGGGGTGTGGGCAGGGCACTGAGTCTCCCCCAGAGCACCCGGGGTGTGGGCAGGGCACTGAGTCTCCCCCAGAGCACCCGGGGTGTGGGCAGGGCACTGAGTCTCCCCCAGAGCACCCGGGGTGTGGGCAGGGCACTGAGTCTCCCCCAGAGCACCCGGGCTGTGGGCAGGGCACTGAGTCTCCCCCAGAGTACCCGGGGTGTGGATAGGGCAATGAGTCTCCCCCAGAGCACCCGGGGTGTGGGCAGGGCACTGAGTCTTCCTCAGAGCACCCGGGCTGTGGGCAGGGCACTGAGTCTCCCCCAGAGCACCCGGGCTGTGGGCAGGGCACTGAGTCTCCCCCTGAGCACCCGGGGTGTGGGCAGGGCACTGAGTCTCCCCCAGAGCACCCGGGTTGTGGGCAGGGCACTGAGTCTCCCCCAGAGCACCCGGGCTGTGGGCAGGGCACTGAGTCTCCCCCAGAGCACCCGGGGTGTGTGCAGGGCACTGAGTCTCCCCCAGAGCACCCGGGGTGTGTGCAGGGCACTGAGTCTCCCCCAGAGCACCCGGGGTGTGGGCAGGGCACTGAGTCTCCCCCAGAGCACCTGGGCTGTGGGCAGGGCACTGAGTCTCCCCCAGAGCACTCAGGCTGTGGGCAGGGCACTGAGTCTCCCCCAGAGCACCCGGGGTGTGGGCAGGGCACTGAGTCTCCCCCAGAGCACCCGGGCTGTGGACAGGGGACTGAGTCTCCCTGAGAGCAACTGGGGTTTGGGCAGGGCACTGAGTCTCCCCCAGAGCACCCGGGCTGTGGGCAGGGCACTGAGTCTCCCCCAGAGCACCGGGGTGTGGGCAGGGCATTGAATCTCCCCCAGAGCACCCGGGCTGTGGGCAGGGCACTGAGTCTCCCCCAGAGCACTCAGGCTGTGGGCAGGGCACTGAGTCTCCCCCAGAGCACCGGGGTGTGGGCAGGGCATTGAATCTCCCCCAGAGCACCCGGGGTGTGGGCTGGGCACTGAGTCTCCCCCAGAGCACCCGGGGTGTGGGCAGGGCACTGAGTCTCCCCCAGAGCACCCGGGGTGTGGGCAGGGCACTGAGTCTCCCCCAGAGCACCCGGGCTGTGGGCAGGGCACTGAGTCTCCCCCAGAGCACCCGGGGTGTGGGCAGGGCACTGATCTCCCCTAGAGCACCCTGGGTGTGGGCAGGGCACTGAGTCTCCCCCAGAGCACCAGGGGTGTGGGCAGGGCACTGAGTCTCCCCCAGAGCACCCGGGGTGTGGGCAGGGTACTGAGTCTCCCCCAGAGCACCCGGGGTGTGGGCTGGGCACTGAGTCTCCCCCAGAGCACCCTGGCTGTGGGCAGGGCACTGAGTCTCCCCCAGAGCACCCGGGGTGTGGGCCGGGCACTGAGTCTCCCCCAGAGCACCCGGGGTGTGGGCAGGGCACTGAGTCTCCCCCAGAGCACCCGGGGTGTGGGCAGGGCACTGAGTCTCCCCCAGAGCACCCGGGCTGTGGGCAGGGCACTGAGTCTCCCCCAGAGCACCGGGGTGTGGGCAGGGCACTGAATCTCCCCCAGAGCACCCGGGGTGTGGGCAGGGCACTGAGTCTCCCCCAGAGCACCCGGGGTGTGGGCAGGGCACTGAGTCTCCCCCAGAGCACCCGGGGTGTGGGCAGGGCACTGATCTCCCCCAGAGCACCCGGGGTGTGGGCAGGGCACTGAGTCTCCCCCAGAGCACCCGGGGTGTGGGCAGGGCACTGAGTCTCCCCCAGAGCACCCGGGGTGTGGGCAGGGCACTAAGTCTCCCCCAGAGCACCCGGGGTGTGGGCAGGGCACTGAGTCTCCCCCAGAGCACCCGGGCTGTGGGCAGGGCACTGAGTCTCCCCCAGAGCACCCGGGCTGTGGGCAGGGCACTGAGTCTCCCCCAGAGCACCCGGGGTGTGGGCCGGGCACTGAGTCTCCCCCAGAGCACCCGGGGTGTGGGCCGGGCACTGAGTCTCCCCCAGAGCACCCGGGGTGTGGGCCGGGCACTGAGTCTCCCCCAGAGCACCCGGGCTGTGGGCAGGGCACTGAGTCTCCCCCAGAGCACCCGGGCTGTGGGCAGGGCACTGAGTCTCCCCCAGAGCACCCGGGGTGTGTGCAGGGCACTGAGTCTCCCCCAGAGCACCCGGGCTGTGGGCAGGGCACTGAGTCTCCCCCAGAGCACCCGGGCTGTGGGCAGGGCACTGAGTCTCCCCCAGAGCACCCGGGCTGTGGGCCGGGCACTGAGTCTCCCCCAGAGCATCCGGGGTGTGGGCCGGGCACTGATTCTCCCCCAGAGCTCCCGGGGTGTGGGCCGGGCACTGAGGTCTCCCCCAGAGCACCCGGGCTGTGGGCCGGGCACTGAGGTCTCCCCCAGAGCACCCGGGCTGTGGGTAGGGCAATGAGTCTCCCCCAGAGCACCCGGGGTGTGGATAGGGCAATGAGTCTCCCCCAGAGCACCCGGGGTGTGGGCAGGGCACTGAGTCTTCCTCAGAGCACCCGGGCTGTGTGCAGGGCACTGAGTCTCCCCCAGAGCACCCGGGGTGTGGGCAGGGCACTGAGTCTCCCCCAGAGCACCCGGGGTGTGGGCAGGGCACTGAGTCTCCCCAGAGCACCCGTGGTGTGGGCAGGGCACTGAGTCTCCCCCAGAGCACCCGGGGTGTGGGCAGGGCACTGAGTCTCCCCCAGAGCACCCGGGCTGTGGGCAGGGCACTGAGTCTCCCCCAGAGCACCCGGGGTGTGTGCAGGGCACTGAGTCTCCCCCAGAGCACCCGGGGTGTGGGCAGGGCACTGAGTCTCCCCCAGAGCACCTGGGCTGTGGGCAGGGCACTGAGTCTCCCCCAGAGCACCCAGGCTGTGGGCAGGGCACTGAGTCTCCCCCAGAGCACCCGGGGTGTGGGCAGGGCACTGAGTCTCCCCCAGAGCACCCGGGCTGTGGACAGGGCACTGAGTCTCCCTGAGAGCAACTGGGGTTTGGGCAGGGCACTGAGTCTCCCCCAGAGCACCCGGGCTGTGGGCAGGGCACTGAGTCTCCCCCAGAGCACCGGGGTGTGGGCAGGGCATTGAATCTCCCCCAGAGCACCCGGGGTGTGGGCAGGGCACTGAGTCTCCCCCAGAGCACCCGGGGTGTGGGCAGGGCACTGAGTCTCCCCCAGAGCACCCGGGGTGTGGGCAGGGCACTGAGTCTCCCCCAGAGCACCCGGGGTGTGGGCAGGGCACTGATCTCCCCCAGAGCACCCGGGGTGTGGGCAGGACACTGAGTCTCCCCCAGAGCACCCGGGTTGTGGGCAGGGCACTGAGTCTCCCCCAGAGCACCCGGGGTGTGGGCAGGGCACTGAGTCTCCCCCAGAGCATCCGCGGTGTGGGCAGGGCACTGAGTCTCCCCCAGAGCACCCGGGGTGTGGGCAGGGCACTGAGTCTCCCCCAGAGCACCCGGGCTGTGGGCAGGGCACTGAGTCTCCCCCAGAGCACCCGGGGTGTGGGCAGGGCACTGAGTCTCCCCCAGAGCACCCGGGGTGTGGGCAGGGCACTGAGTCTCCCCCAGAGCACCCGGGCTGTGGGCAGGGCACTGAGTCTCCCCCAGAGCACCGGGGTGTGGGCAGGGCACTGAGTCTCCCCCAGAGCACCCGGGTTGTGGGCAGGGCACTGAGTCTTTCCCAGAGCACCCGGGCTGTGGGCAGGGCACTGAGTCTCCCCCAGAGCACCCGGGGTGTGGGCAGGGCACTGAGTCTCCCCCAGAGCACCCGGGGCGTGGGCAGGGCACTGAGTCTCCCCCAGAGCACCCGGGGCGTGGGCAGGGCACTGAGTCTCCCCCAGAGCACTCGGGGCGTGGGCAGGGCACTGAGTCTCCCCCAGAGCACCCGGGGCGTGGGCAGGGCACTGAGTCTCCCCCAGAGCACCCGGGGTGTGAGCAGGGCACTGAGTCTCCCCCAGAGCACCCGGGGCGTGGGCAGGGCACTGAGTCTCCCCCAGAGCACGCGGGCTGTGGGCAGGGCACTGAGTCTCCCCCAGAGCACCCGGGCTGTTGGCAGGGCACTGAGTCTCCCTCAGAGCAACTGGGGTTTGGGCAGGGCACTGAGTCTCCCCCAGAGCACCCGGGGTGTGGGCAGGGTACTGAGTCTCCCCCAGAGCACCCGGGGTGTGGCCAGGGCACTGAGTCTCCCCCAGAGCACCCGGGGTGTGGGCAGGGCACTGAGTCTCCCCCAGAGCACCCGGGGTGTGGGCCGGGCACTGAGTCTCCCCCAGAGCACCCGGGGTGTGGGCAGGGCACTGAGTCTCTCCCAGAGCACCCGGGGTGTGGGCCGGGCACTGAGTCTCCCCCAGAGCACCCGGGGTGTGGGCAGGGCACTGAGTCTCCCCCAGAGCACCCGGGGTGTGGGCCGGGCACTGAGTCTCCCCCAGAGCACCCGGGGTGTGGGCAGGGCACTGAGTCTCCCCCAGAGCACCCGGGCTGTGGGCAGGGCACTGAGTCTCCCCCAGAGCACCCGGTGTGTGGGCAGGGCACTGAGTCTCCCCCAGAGCACCCGGGCTGTGGGCAGGGCACTGAGTCTCCCCCAGAGCACCGGGGTGTGGGCAGGGCATTGAATCTCCCCCAGAGCACGCGGGGTGTGGGCAGGGCACTGAGTCTCCCCAGAGCACCCGGGGTGTGGGCAGGGCACTGAGTCTCCCCCAGAGCACCCGGGCTGTGGGCAGGGCACTGAGTCTCCCCCAGAGCACCCGGGCTGTGGGCAGGGCACTGAGTCTCCCCCAGAGCACCCGGGGTGTGGGCAGGGCACTGATCTCCCCCAGAGCACCCGGGCTGTGGGCAGGGCACTGAGTCTCCCCCAGAGCACCCGGGCTGTGGGCCGGGCACTGAGTCTCCCCCAGAGCTCCCGGGGTGTGGGCAGGGCACTGAGTCTCCACCAGAGCACCCGGGGTGTGGGCAGGGCACTGGGTCTCCCCCAGAGCACCCGGGCTGTGGGCAGGGCACTGAGTCTCCCCCAGAGCACCCGGGGTGTGGGCCGGGCACTGAGTCTCCCCCAGAGCACCCGGGGTGTGGGCCGGGCACTGAGTCTCCCCCAGAGCACCCGGGGTGTGGGCCGGGCACTGAGTCTCCCCCAGAGCACCCGGGCTGTGGGCAGGGCACTGAGTCTCCCCCAGAGCACCCGGGCTGTGGGCAGGGCACTGAGTCTCCCCCAGAGCACCCGGGGTGTGTGCAGGGCACTGAGTCTCCCCCAGAGCACCCGGGCTGTGGGCAGGGCACTGAGTCTCCCCCAGAGCACCCGGGCTGTGGGCAGGGCACTGAGTCTCCCCCAGAGCACCCGGGCTGTGGGCCGGGCACTGAGTCTCCCCCAGAGCACCCGGGGTGTGGGCCGGGCACTGATTCTCCCCCAGAGCTCCCGGGGTGTGGGCCGGGCACTGAGGTCTCCCCCAGAGCACCCGGGCTGTGGGCCGGGCACTGAGGTCTCCCCCAGAGCACCCGGGCTGTGGGTAGGGCAATGAGTCTCCCCCAGAGCACCCGGGGTGTGGATAGGGCAACGAGTCTCCCCCAGAGCACCCGGGGTGTGGGCAGGGCACTGAGTCTTCCTCAGAGCACCCGGGCTGTGGGCAGGGCACTGAGTCTCCCCCAGAGCACCCGGGGTGTGGGCAGGGCACTGAGTCTCCCCCAGAGCACCAGGGGTGTGGGCAGGGCACTGAGTCTCCCCCAGAGCACCCGGGGTGTGGGCAGGGCACTGAGTCTCCCCCAGAGCACCCGGGCTGTGGGCAGGGCACTGAGTCTCCCCCAGAGCACCCGGGGTGTGGGCCGGGCACTGAGTCTCCCCCAGAGCACCCGGGGTGTGGGCCGGGCACTGAGTCTCCCCCAGAGCACCCGGGGTGTGGGCCGGGCACTGAGTCTCCCCCAGAGCACCCGGGGTGTGGGCCGGGCACTGAGTCTCCCCCAGAGCACCCGGGCTGTGGGCAGGGCACTGAGTCTCCCCCAGAGCACCCGGGCTGTGGGCAGGGCACTGAGTCTCCCCCAGAGCACCCGGGGTGTGTGCAGGGCACTGAGTCTCCCCCAGAGCACCCGGGCTGTGTGCAGGGCACTGAGTCTCCCCCAGAGCACCCGGGCTGTGGGCAGGGCACTGAGTCTCCCCCAGAGCACCCGGGGTGTGGGCAGGGCACTGAGTCTCCCCCAGAGCACCCGGGCTGTGGGCAGGGCACTGAGTCTCCCCCAGAGCACCCGGGCTGTGGGCCGGGCACTGAGTCTCCCCCAGAGCACCCGGGGTGTGGGCCGGGCACTGATTCTCCCCCAGAGCTCCCGGGGTGTGGGCCGGGCACTGAGGTCTCCCCCAGAGCACCCGGGCTGTGGGCCGGGCACTGAGGTCTCCCCCAGAGCACCCGGGCTGTGGGTAGGGCAATGAGTCTCCCCCAGAGCACCCGGGGTGTGGATAGGGCAATGAGTCTCCCCCAGAGCACCCGGGGTGTGGGCAGGGCACTGAGTCTTCCTCAGAGCACCCGGGGTGTGGGCAGGGCACTGAGTCTCCCCCAGAGCACCCGGGGTGTTTGCAGGGCACTGAGTCTCCCCCAGAGCACCCGGGGTGTGTGCAGGGCACTGAGTCTCCCCCAGAGCACCCGGGGTGTGGGCAGGGCACTGAGTCTCCCCCAGAGCACCCGGGGTGTGGGCAGGGCACTGAGTCTCCCCCAGAGCACCTGGGCTGTGGGCAGGGCACTGAGTCTCCCCCAGAGCACCCAGGCTGTGGGCAGGGCACTGAGTCTCCCCCAGAGCACCCGGGGTGTGGGCAGGGCACTGAGTCTCCCCCAGAGCACCCGGGCTGTGGACAGGGCACTGAGTCTCCCTGAGAGCAACTGGGGTTTGGGCAGGGCACTGAGTCTCCCCCAGAGCACCCGGGCTGTGGGCAGGGCACTGAGTCTCCCCCAGAGCACCGGGGTGTGGGCAGGGCATTGAATCTCCCCCAGAGCACCCGGGGTGTGGGCAGGGCACTGAGTCTCCCCCAGAGCACCCGGGGTGTGGGCAGGGCACTGAGTCTCCCCCAGAGCACCCGGGCTGTGGGCAGGGCACTGAGTCTCCCCCAGAGCACCCGGGGTGTGGGCAGGGCACTGATCTCCCCCAGAGCACCCGGGGTGTGGGCAGGACACTGAGTCTCCCCCAGAGCACCCGGGGTGTGGGCAGGGCACTGAGTCTCCCCCAGAGCACCCGGGGTGTGGGCAGGGCACTGAGTCTCCCCCAGAGCACCCGGGCTGTGGGCAGGGCACTGAGTCTCCCCCAGAGCACCCGGGGTGTGGGCAGGGCACTGAGTCTCCCCCAGAGCACCCGGGCTGTGGGCAGCGCACTGAGTCTCCCCCAGAGCACCCGGGGTGTGTGCAGGGCACTGAGTCTCCCCCAGAGCACCCGGGCTGTGGGCAGGGCACTGAGTCTCCCCCAGAGCACCCGGGGTGTGGGCAGGGCACTGATCTCCCCCAGAGCACCCGGGGTGTGGGCAGGACACTGAGTCTCCCCCAGAGCACCCGGGGTGTGGGCAGGGCACTGAGTCTCCCCCAGAGCACCCGGGCTGTGGGCAGGGCACTGAGTCTCCCCCAGAGCACCCGGGCTGTGGGCAGGGCACTGAGTCTCCCCCAGAGCACCCGGGGTGTGGGCAGGGCACTGAGTCTCCCCCAGAGCACCCGGGCTGTGGGCAGCGCACTGAGTCTCCCCCAGAGCACCCGGGGTGTGGGCAGGGCATTGAATCTCCCCCAGAGCACCCGGGGTGTGGGCAGGGCACTGAGTCTCCCCCAGAGCACCCGGGGTGTGGGCAGGGCACTGAGTCTCCCCCAGAGCACCCGGGCTGTGGGCAGGGCACTGAGTCTCCCCCAGAGCACCCGGGGTGTGGGCAGGGCACTGAGTCTCCCCCAGAGCACCCAGGGTGTGGGCAGGGCACTGAGTCTCCCCCAGAGCACCCGGGCTGTGGGCAGGGCACTGAATCTCCCCCGGAGCACGCGGGCTGTGGGCAGGGCACTGAGTCTCCCCCAGAGCACCCGGGCTGTTGGCAGGGCACTGAGTCTCCCTCAGAGCAACTGGGGTTTGGGCAGGGCACTGAGTCTCCCCCAGAGCACCCGGTGTGTGGGCAGGGTACTGAGTCTCCCCCAGAGCACCCGGGGTGTGGGCAGGGTACTGAGTCTCCCCCAGAGCACCCGGGGTGTGGGCAGGGCACTGAGTCTCCCCCAGAGCACCCGGGCTGTGGGCAGGGCACTGAGTCTCCCCCAGAGCACCCGGGGTGTGGGCCGGGCACTGAGTCTCCCCCAGAGCACCCGGGGTGTGGGCAGGGCACTGAGTCTCCCCCAGAGCACCCGGGGTGTGGGCAGGGCACTGAGTCTCCCCCAGAGCACCCGAGCTGTGGGCAGGGCACTGAGTCTCCCCCAGAGCACCGGGGTGTGGGCAGGGCATTGAATCTCCCCCAGAGCACCCGGGGTGTGGGCTGGGCACTGAGTCTCCCCCAGAGCACCCGGGGTGTGGGCAGGGCACTGAGTCTCCCCCAGAGCACCCGGGGTGTGGGCAGGGCACTGAGTCTCCCCCAGAGCACCCGGGCTGTGGGCAGGGCACTGAGTCTCCCCCAGAGCACCCGGGGTGTGGGCAGGGCACTGATCTCCCCTAGAGCACCCTGGGTGTGGGCAGGGCACTGAGTCTCCCCCAGAGCACCCGGGGTGTGGGCAGGGCACTGAGTCTCCCCCAGAGCACCCGGGGTGTGGGCAGGGTACTGAGTCTCCCCCAGAGCACCCGGGGTGTGGGCTGGGCACTGAGTCTCCCCCAGAGCACCCTGGCTGTGGGCAGGGCACTGAGTCTCCCCCAGAGCACCCGGGGTGTGGGCCGGGCACTGAGTCTCCCCCAGAGCACCCGGGGTGTGGGCAGGGCACTGAGTCTCCCCCAGAGCACCCGGGGTGTGGGCAGGGCACTGAGTCTCCCCCAGAGCACCCGGGCTGTGGGCAGGGCACTGAGTCTCCCCCAGAGCACCGGGGTGTGGGCAGGGCACTGAATCTCCCCCAGAGCACCCGGGGTGTGGGCAGGGCACTGAGTCTCCCCCAGAGCACCCGGGGTGTGGGCAGGGCACTGAGTCTCCCCCAGAGCACCCGGGGTGTGGGCAGGGCACTGAGTCTCCCCCAGAGCACCCGGGGTGTGGGCAGGGCACTGAGTCTCCCCCAGAGCACCCGGGGTGTGGGCAGGGCACTGAGTCTCCCCCAGAGCACCCGGGGTGTGGGCAGGGCACTAAGTCTCCCCCAGAGCACCCGGGGTGTGGGCAGGGCACTGAGTCTCCCCCAGAGCACCCGGGCTGTGGGCAGGGCACTGAGTCTCCCCCAGAGCACCCGGGCTGTGGGCAGGGCACTGAGTCTCCCCCAGAGCACCCGGGGTGTGGGCCGGGCACTGAGTCTCCCCCAGAGCACCCGGGGTGTGGGCCGGGCACTGAGTCTCCCCCAGAGCACCCGGGGTGTGGGCCGGGCACTGAGTCTCCCCCAGAGCACCCGGGCTGTGGGCAGGGCACTGAGTCTCCCCCAGAGCACCCGGGCTGTGGGCAGGGCACTGAGTCTCCCCCAGAGCACCCGGGGTGTGGGCAGGGCACTGAGTCTCCCCCAGAGCACCCGGGCTGTGGGCAGGGCACTGAGTCTCCCCCAGAGCACCCGGGCTGTGGGCAGGGCACTGAGTCTCCCCCAGAGCACCCGGGCTGTGGGCCGGGCACTGAGTCTCCCCCAGAGCACCCGGGGTGTGGGCCGGGCACTGATTCTCCCCCAGAGCTCCCGGGGTGTGGGCCGGGCACTGAGGTCTCCCCCAGAGCACCCGGGCTGTGGGCCGGGCACTGAGGTCTCCCCCAGAGCACCCGGGCTGTGGGTAGGGCAATGAGTCTCCCCCAGAGCACCCGGGGTGTGGATAGGGCAATGAGTCTCCCCCAGAGCACCCGGGGTGTGGGCAGGGCACTGAGTCTTCCTCAGAGCACCCGGGCTGTGGGCAGGGCACTGAGTCTCCCCCAGAGCACCCGGGCTGTGGGCAGGGCACTGAGTCTCCCCCAGAGCACCCGGGGTGTGGGCAGGGCACTGAGTCTCCCCCAGAGCACCCGGGGTGTGGGCAGGGCACTGAGTCTCCACCAGAGCACCCGGGGTGTGGGCAGGGCACTGAGTCTCCCCCAGAGCACCCGGGCTGTGGGCAGGGCACTGAGTCTCCCCCAGAGCACCCGGGCTGTGGGCAGGGCACTGAGTCTCCCCCAGAGCACCCGGGGTGTGGGCAGGGCACTGAGTCTCCACCAGAGCACCCGGGCTGTGGGCAGGGCACTGAGTCTCCCCCAGAGCACCCGGGGTGTGGGCAGGGCACTGAGTCTCCCCCTGAGCACCCGGGGTGTGGGCAGGGCACTGAGTCTCCCCCAGAGCACCCGGGCTGTGGACAGGGCACTGAGTCTCCCTGAGAGCAACTGGGGTTTGGGCAGGGCACTGAGTCTCCCCCAGAGCACCCGGGCTGTGGGCAGGGCACTGAGTCTCCCCCAGAGCACCGGGGTGTGGGCAGGGCATTGAATCTCCCCCGAGCACCCGGGGTGTGGGCAGGGCACTGAGTCTCCCCCAGAGCACCCGGGGTGTGGGCAGGGCACTGAGTCTCCCCCAGAGCACCCGGGCTGTGGGCAGGGCACTGAGTCTCCCCCAGAGCACCCGGGGTGTGGGCAGGGCACTGATCTCCCCCAGAGCACCCGGGGTGTGGGCAGGACACTGAGTCTCCCCCAGAGCACCCGGGGTGTGGGCAGGGCACTGAGTCTCCCCCAGAGCACCCGGGGTGTGGGCAGGGCACTGAGTCTCCCCCAGAGCATCCGCGGTGTGGGCAGGGCACTGAGTCTCCCCCAGAGCACCCGGGGTGTGGGCAGGGCACTGAGTCTCCCCCAGAGCACCCGGGCTGTGGGCAGGGCACTGAGTCTCCCCCAGAGCACCCGGGGTGTGGGCAGGGCACTGAGTCTCCCCCAGAGCACCCGGGGTGTGGGCAGGGCACTGAGTCTCCCCCAGAGCACCCGGGCTGTGGGCAGGGCACTGAGTCTCCCCCAGAGCACCGGGGTGTGGGCAGGGCACTGAGTCTCCCCCAGAGCACCCGGGCTGTGGGCAGGGCACTGAGTCTTCCCCAGAGCACCCGGGCTGTGGGCAGGGCACTGAGTCTCCCCCAGAGCACCCGGGGTGTGGGCAGGGCACTGAGTCTCCCCCAGAGCACCCGGGGTGTGGGCAGGGCACTGAGTCTCCCCCAGAGCACCCGGGGCGTGGGCAGGGCACTGAGTCTCCCCCAGAGCACTCGGGGCGTGGGCAGGGCACTGAGTCTCCCCCAGAGCACCCGGGGCGTGGGCAGGGCACTGAGTCTCCCCCAGAGCACCCGGGGTGTGAGCAGGGCACTGAGTCTCCCCCAGAGCACCCGGGGCGTGGGCAGGGCACTGAGTCTCCCCCAGAGCACACGGGCTGTGGGCAGGGCACTGAGTCTCCCCCAGAGCACCCGGGCTGTTGGCAGGGCACTGAGTCTCCCTCAGAGCAACTGGGGTTTGGGCAGGGCACTGAGTCTCCCCCAGAGCACCCGGGGTGTGGGCAGGGTACTGAGTCTCCCCCAGAGCACCCGGGGTGTGGCCAGGGCACTGAGTCTCCCCCAGAGCACCCGGGGTGTGGGCAGGGCACTGAGTCTCCCCCAGAGCACCCGGGGTGTGGGCCGGGCACTGAGTCTCCCCCAGAGCACCCGGGGTGTGGGCAGGGCACTGAGTCTCTCCCAGAGCACCCGGGGTGTGGGCCGGGCACTGAGTCTCCCCCAGAGCACCCGGGGTGTGGGCAGGGCACTGAGTCTCCCCCAGAGCACCCGGGGTGTGGGCCGGGCACTGAGTCTCCCCCAGAGCACCCGGGGTGTGGGCAGGGCACTGAGTCTCCCCCAGAGCACCCGGGCTGTGGGCAGGGCACTGAGTCTCCCCCAGAGCACCCGGTGTGTGGGCAGGGCACTGAGTCTCCCCCAGAGCACCCGGGCTGTGGGCAGGGCACTGAGTCTCCCCCAGAGCACCGGGGTGTGGGCAGGGCATTGAATCTCCCCCAGAGCACCCGGGGTGTGGGCAGGGCACTGAGTGTCCCCCAGAGCACCCGGGGTGTGGGCAGGGCACTGAGTCTCCCCCAGAGCACCCGGGCTGTGGGCAGGGCACTGAGTCTCCCCCAGAGCACCCGGGCTGTGGGCAGGGCACTGAGTCTCCCCCAGAGCACCCGGGGTGTGGGCAGGGCACTGATCTCCCCCAGAGCACCCGGGGTGTGGGCAGGGCACTGAGTCTCCCCCAGAGCACCCGGGCTGTGGGCCGGGCACTGAGTCTCCCCCAGAGCTCCCGGGGTGTGGGCAGGGCACTGAGTCTCCACCAGAGCACCCGGGGTGTGGGCAGGGCACTGGGTCTCCCCCAGAGCACCCGGGCTGTGGGCAGGGCACTGAGTCTCCCCCAGAGCACCCGGGGTGTGGGCCGGGCACTGAGTCTCCCCCAGAGCACCCGGGGTGTGGGCCGGGCACTGAGTCTCCCCCAGAGCACCCGGGGTGTGGGCCGGGCACTGAGTCTCCCCCAGAGCACCCGGGCTGTGGGCAGGGCACTGAGTCTCCCCCAGAGCACCCGGGCTGTGGGCAGGGCACTGAGTCTCCCCCAGAGCACCCGGGGTGTGTGCAGGGCACTGAGTCTCCCCCAGAGCACCCGGGCTGTGGGCAGGGCACTGAGTCTCCCCCAGAGCACCCGGGCTGTGGGCAGGGCACTGAGTCTCCCCCAGAGCACCCGGGCTGTGGGCCGGGCACTGAGTCTCCCCCAGAGCACCCGGGGTGTGGGCCGGGCACTGATTCTCCCCCAGAGCTCCCGGGGTGTGGGCCGGGCACTGAGGTCTCCCCCAGAGCACCCGGGCTGTGGGCCGGGCACTGAGGTCTCCCCCAGAGCACCCGGGCTGTGGGTAGGGCAATGAGTCTCCCCCAGAGCACCCGGGGTGTGGATAGGGCAATGAGTCTCCCCCAGAGCACCCGGGGTGTGGGCAGGGCACTGAGTCTTCCTCAGAGTACCCGGGCTGTGGGCAGGGCACTGAGTCTCCCCCAGAGCACCCGGGGTGTGGGCAGGGCACTGAGTCTCCCCCAGAGCACCAGGGGTGTGGGCAGGGCACTGAGTCTCCCCCAGAGCACCCGGGCTGTGGGCAGGGCACTGAGTCTCCCCCAGAGCACCCGGGGTGTGGGCCGGGCACTGAGTCTCCCCCAGAGCACCCGGGGTGTGGGCCGGGCACTGAGTCTCCCCCAGAGCACCCGGGGTGTGGGCCGGGCACTGAGTCTCCCCCAGAGCACCCGGGCTGTGGGCAGTGCACTGAGTCTCCCCCAGAGCACCCGGGCTGTGGGCAGGGCACTGAGTCTCCCCCAGAGCACCCGGGGTGTGTGCAGGGCACTGAGTCTCCCCCAGAGCACCCGGGCTGTGTGCAGGGCACTGAGTCTCCCCCAGAGCACCCGGGCTGTGGGCAGGGCACTGAGTCTCCCCCAGAGCACCCGGGGTGTGGGCAGGGCACTGAGTCTCCCCCAGAGCACCCGGGCTGTGGGCAGGGCACTGAGTCTCCCCCAGAGCACCCGGGCTGTGGGCCGGGCACTGAGTCTCCCCCAGAGCACCCGGGGTGTGGGCCGGGCACTGATTCTCCCCCAGAGCTCCCGGGGTGTGGGCCGGGCACTGAGGTCTCCCCCAGAGCACCCGGGCTGTGGGCCGGGCACTGAGGTCTCCCCCAGAGCACCCGGGCTGTGGGTAGGGCAATGAGTCTCCCCCAGAGCACCCGGGGTATGGATAGGGCAATGAGTCTCCCCCAGAGCACCCGGGGTGTGGGCAGGGCACTGAGTCTTCCTCAGAGCACCCGGGGTGTGGGCAGGGCACTGAGTCTCCCCCAGAGCACCCGGGGTGTTTGCAGGGCACTGAGTCTCCCCCAGAGCACCCGGGGTGTGTGCAGGGCACTGAGTCTCCCCCAGAGCACCCGGGGTGTGGGCAGGGCACTGAGTCTCCCCCAGAGCACCTGGGCTGTGGGCAGGGCACTGAGTCTCCCCCAGAGCACCCAGGCTGTGGGCAGGGCACTGAGTCTCCCCCAGAGCACCCGGGGTGTGGGCAGGGCACTGAGTCTCCCCCAGAGCACCCGGGCTGTGGACAGGGCACTGAGTCTCCCTGAGAGCAACTGGGGTTTGGGCAGGGCACTGAGTCTCCCCCAGAGCACCCGGGCTGTGGGCAGGGCACTGAGTCTCCCCCAGAGCACCGGGGTGTGGGCAGGGCATTGAATCTCCCCCAGAGCACCCGGGGTGTGGGCAGGGCACTGAGTCTCCCCCAGAGCACCCGGGGTGTGGGCAGGGCACTGAGTCTCCCCCAGAGCACCCGGGCTGTGGGCAGGGCACTGAGTCTCCCCCAGAGCACCCGGGGTGTGGGCAGGGCACTGATCTCCCCCAGAGCACCCGGGGTGTGGGCAGGACACTGAGTCTCCCCCAGAGCACCCGGGGTGTGGGCAGGGCACTGAGTCTCCCCCAGAGCACCCGGGGTGTGGGCAGGGCACTGAGTCTCCCCCAGAGCACCCGGGCTGTGGGCAGGGCACTGAGTCTCCCCCAGAGCACCCGGGCTGTGGGCAGGGCACTGAGTCTCCCCCAGAGCACCCGGGGTGTGGGCAGGGCACTGAGTCTCCCCCAGAGCACCCGGGGTGTGGGCAGGGCACTGAGTCTCCCCCAGAGCACCCGGGCTGTGGCAGGGCACTGAGTCTCCCCCAGAGCACCCGGGCTGTGGGCAGGGCACTGAGTCTCCCCCAGAGCACCCGGGGTGTGGGCAGGGCACTGAGTCTCCCCCAGAGCACCCGGGGTGTGGGCCGGGCACTGAGTCTCCCCCAGAGCACCCGGGGTGTGGGCAGGGCACTGAGTCTCCCCCAGAGCACCCGGGGCGTGGGCAGGGCACTGAGTCTCCCCCAGAGCACTCGGGGCGTGGGCAGGGCACTGAGTCTCCCCCAGAGCACCCGGGGCGTGGGCAGGGCACTGACTCTCCCCCAGAGCACCCGGGGTGTGAGCAGGGCACTGAGTCTCCCCCAGAGCACCCGGGGCGTGGGCAGGGCACTGAGTCTCCCCCAGAGCACGCGGGCTGTGGGCAGGGCACTGAGTCTCCCCCAGAGCACCCGGGCTGTTGGCAGGGCACTGAGTCTCCCTCAGAGCAACTGGGGTTTGGGCAGGGCACTGAGTCTCCCCCAGAGCACCCGGGGTGTGGGCAGGACACTGAGTCTCCCCCAGAGCACCCGGGGTGTGGGCAGGGCACTGAGTCTCCCCCAGAGCACCCGGGGTGTGGGCAGGGCACTGAGTCTCCCCCAGAGCACCCGGGCTGTGGCAGGGCACTGAGTCTCCCCTAGAGCACCCGGGCTGTGGGCAGGGCACTGAGTCTCCCCCAGAGCACCCGGGGTGTGGGCAGGGCACTGAGTCTCCCCCAGAGCACCCGGGTTGTGGGCCGGGCACTGAGTCTCCCCCAGAGCACCCGGGGTGTGGGCAGGGCACTGAGTCTCCCCCAGAGCACCCGGGGCGTGGGCAGGGCACTGAGTCTCCCCCAGAGCACTCGGGGCGTGGGCAGGGCACTGAGTCTCCCCCAGAGCACCCGGGGCGTGGGCAGGGCACTGACTCTCCCCCAGAGCACCCGGGGTGTGAGCAGGGCACTGAGTCTCCCCCAGAGCACCCGGGGCGTGGGCAGGGCACTGAGTCTCCCCCAGAGCACGCGGGCTGTGGGCAGGGCACTGAGTCTCCCCCAGAGCACCCGGGCTGTTGGCAGGGCACTGAGTCTCCCTCAGAGCAACTGGGGTTTGGGCAGGGCACTGAGTCTCCCCCAGAGCACCCGGGGTGTGGGCAGGGTACTGAGTCTCCCCCAGAGCACCCGGGGTGTGGGCAGGGCACTGAGTCTCCCCCAGAGCACCCGGGGTGTGGGCAGGGCACTGAGTCTCCCCCAGAGCACCCGGGGTGTGGGCCGGGCACTGAGTCTCCCCCAGAGCACCCGGGGTGTGGGCAGGGCACTGAGTCTCCCCCAGAGCACCCGGGTTGTGGGCAGGGCACTGAGTCTCCCCCAGAGCACCCGGGGTTTGGGCAGGGCACTGAGTCTCCCCCAGAGCACCGGGGTGTGGGCAGGGCACTGAGTCTCCCCCAGAGCCCCCGGGGTGTGGGCCGGGCACTGAGTCTCCCCCAGAGCACCCGGGGTGTGGGCAGGGCACTGAGTCTCCCCCAGAGCACCCGGGGTGTGGGCAGGGCACTGAGTCTCCCCCAGAGCACCCGGGCTGTGGGCAGGGCACTGAGTCTCCCCCAGAGCACCCGGGGTGTGGGCAGGGCACTGAGTCTCCCCCAGAGCACCCGGGCTGTGGGCAGGGCACTGAGTCTCCCTCAGAGCAACTGGGGTTTGGGCAGGGCACTGAGTGTCCCCCAGAGCACCCGGGGTGTGGGCAGGGCACTGAGTCTCCCCCAGAGCACTCGGGGTGTGGGCAGGGCACTGAGTCTCCCCCAGAGCACCCGGGCTGTGGGCAGGGCACTGAGTCTCCCCCAGAGCACCGGGTTGTGGGCAGGGCACTGAGTCTCCCCCAGAGCACCCGGGTTGTGGGCAGGGCACTGAGTCTTCCCCAGAGCACCCGGGCTGTGGGCAGGGCACTGAGTCTCCCCCAGAGCACCCGGGGTGTGGGCAGGGCACTGAGTCTCCCTCAGAACTCCCGGGGTGTGGGCAGGGCACTGAGTCTCCCTCAGAGCACCCGGGCTGTGGGCAGGGCACTGAGTCTCCCCCAGAGCACCCGGGCTGTGGGCAGGGCACTGAGTCTCCCTCAGAGCACCCAGAGTATCGGATCTTCCTCCCTTGTGCTGCCCCTGCCCTGTCCTCCCAGGGGAAGCTGACCAGGACTGGCTCCCAGCTGGGCTCTCCAGGGCCAATGGCCTGGGGTGAAGGTGGTGTCCAGACTGGGGAGCCGGTTGCCGTCCCTGTACCAGCTGCTGTCCCTGTGCCAAGTGGACCTCGGAGGCTGTCTCGCGTCAGGAGCAGCACACGCCCCTGAGGCATCTGCTTTCGGGGCTGGGCCGCATGTGGGAGGTCGCTGACCCACTTTCTCTTTCGTCAGAAGGAGACATGTGGCACCCAGTGCACTCTGGGGCCAGGGCTCACGCCCCGTGGGAAGGCAGCAGGGCACTGCCCACTGGACCACCATGCCTGTTTCTCCCCTGCTCATTACTGGCTGCAGAGAGAGGCCCCTGCACCACCACCCAGAGCCACTTCCACGCTGTTGAGGCCTCACCGCACTGCAGAAGCGTCACCTCCAGACAGCACCAGGCCCCAGCACTGGGCTGCCCAGGCCGTGGACACAGCAGGACAGATCCCGGCAGAGTGGACCAACACTCTGACTGCTACTTAGAAGCAGGGCAGCCCGGGCAGAGAGAGTGAGAGTCCCCGGGGCCTGTGAGTCACTGTGGCCCGCCGCTCAGGGGAGATCAGCCGGGAGGACACCGCCAGGCCTGTCACCCCACACACATGTCACGCCATGTGTGAAGACCGGACTCGCCACGAGGCCCCGCTGACGAGACGCTGAGTGGAGCATGTCAGACCGTCAGAAATGCCCGGCAACAGGTGAGTGTCCACCACGTGGCTGGATGCCTCCCTCCACTCAGACTAACCCCAGAGGGGCTTAGAGACCCGGGGGTCTCACCAGATGATGCCCTGTTCTGGAAGCCTCCAGACTGCACACTAAACACTGCCCTGGCCAACAGCCACACGGCCACACAGCCTGAGGCTGCTCCTGTCTGCCAACAGGGAGAACGGTTCTCTGAAAAGCACAGCTCTGGGCACACCCAGTGCTAGGTGAGGCATCTGCCTCACCCCTCGGCTGCCCTCACACCTGCAGAGCTGGGAGGCTCATCCCTTCCTGAACTAGCCATGTGGGTTACGGAGTCTGTGGTGGTGTCAGCTGGACACACAGCACGAGGAGGGACTTGACGGGAGTCCCCTCAGTGTCACCACCACCATCAGGACCGCCACCACCACCGTCACCATCATCACCACCATCAACATCAGGACCACCACCACCCTCACCACCATCAAGACCAAAACCACCATCAGGACCACCACCACTGTCATCACCATCATCACCACCACTGTCACCACCATCATCACCACCACCATCACCACTGTCATCACTACAATCAACAACACCATTACCACCATTGTCTTCTCACTGCTGCCATGTGCCCACCACCCGCCGTTTACCTGTTGTGCTCTGTGCCAGGCCCAGCAATCAGGGTGCCCCAGCCAGGCTGACTCAGCCTCGACAGATCCCCCTGGCCTGTCCATGGCCCAAGGAGGTGTAGACAAGCCAGCGCTGCAGACAGAGCCAGCCATTGCCGCTGATGAGCCTGGGACTCGGCCAGAGCCCCACTTCCACTCTCTAGGGAGCACTCTGGGGGCAGGACAGAGAGTGTGGCCTGGATGTGTCCCCACCCTCCCTCCCAGTCCTGTCTCTGCCAGGGCAGAAGCAGGCATCAGGCTGTCCGGTGTTTAGGTCGGCCGCCCCCGTGAGTGAGGGAGACCAGGTGTGATGCCTGTCCCTGGCACAGAGGACATTCTGCAACAGGAGACCTCTGTCCTGGCTGCCTTTGTGCAGACTCAGCCCCAAGGGTCCTAAGCACCCACCCCAGGGACAGGCATTCAGGCCTCGCCCACCACGAGACCCTGAACTCAACAGAGTTTTACGGGATGAGGGGGTGCTAAGTCATGGGGATCCACAAGGAACATTCTGCTGTGTGAGGCAGTAGTAGCCCCAAGGACAGCTGGCAAGGTTGCAGGGTGGCTTCTCTGCTCAGACCTGCTGCAGACCCCTTCCAGGGGGTCCCCTGCTCTCCTCTGCTGAGTGGGTGCTGGGGCAGAGTGGAGTCCCCACACTTGTGGAGTCCTGGGGCATTGTCCTTGCCACTGGCAGGCACCCGGGCAGAGCCAGCCGCTTCCTCAGCCCCGGCCTGTTCCCACATTCCAAGCCTGCCTTCCCAGTGGGGTGCTGGGTCCTCGTCCTCCAGGGCAGCCTGGTGTGCAGAGCAAGGGCTCCTTGGGGGGGGATCTGCCTGCTCTCAGAGAGCATATCCTCTCTCCTCCCCGGCCGCCTTCTGCCCCTCTCAGCTCACTCTGATCTGGCTACATAGGTCCCCAAAGCCTGGGCTCTGTCGGCAGTCAGCCTTCAAGCGAGAGCCTGCATGTCATCTACGACACAGGCCTGGGCCGTGGTGGCCCTGGACAGTCTGAGTCCAGCCCTTAGCAGGAGGCACCTTCAGAAGGGGCTGCTGTCATCTCGCCAGGACCCGTCCTCTGAGGCCCCCTGACTCAGCCCACCCAGCCTGGTGCCCGCTCTCTGGCCAGTCTCCCCAGTGTCCCCGCTCTGCCTGTCTCCCCAGCGCAGCACTTTCTGTGTCTCACTGTCGGCTTCTCCTGCTCCAGGGTGATCACCACACACCCACTGCTCCCAGTGGGCTGGCTCTCTAGGGGACTGGGAGACAGAGGGTCCTGCAGATCCACTTCACTGCCTGTGAAGCTTCCCCCTGCAGGTGGACAGTGGGTCCTTGTGCATGGTAATGTGTGTGCTCTACTGGGTGCCCACTACCCAGCCCCCTAGATGTTTTTAATTAATTGATTTATTATTGGATAGAGAGAGGGAAATTGAGAGGGGAGAGAGAGAGGGAGAAAGACACCAGCAGACCTGCTGCCCCACTCCTGAAGCCCTCCCGCAGGTGGGGTGGGGCTTGTGCCCTGGCCCCCTGTGTCTCGGGGGCAAGGCATGCGGGGTGCCATCTGCCCCAGACCCGCCCGGCTCCCCAGCCCCCTGTGTTGGTGTCCCTGGCCCAGAGCTGAGGGGTGGGGGGCTGGGGAGCAGCTCACCCTGGACCAGGAGGGGACTGGCCAGTCGTGGGCCATGGCAGTGGTCACAGGGCCTGGGGGTCCTCTGAGCTTCTCCTGCAGTGCTGGGATCAGCAGGCAGACGGCACCCCACATCCCTTGCCCCCGAGACACAGGGGTCCAGGCTGTGTCTCCACCCAGCATCACCCGACATGGTGCCAGGGAACCTCTGACTCTGCCCCTCGATTTCCATGGCCCCGGACTCTGGAATGTTCCAGGCCCCTCCCAGTTTCCAGGCTCACCTGGGCTGGCGGGCTGTGGTGCTGTGTCCAGGGTGGCGAGTCGGGGCCCACGGCCAGGGACGGGGCCTGCAGTGACAGCAGATAGCGCTGCAGTGCAGTGGTCAGCGCGGACGTGCTCTCCAAGGCTGGCCTTCTCCTGCCGGCCACCTGTGGTCTCGCCACCCTAAAGGCAAAGCAGGTATGAGTCCGACAGGTTTCATCCACGGTGCCTGCACTGCTGGGACTGCTGGGCACTGCTGCAAACTGCAGGGTACTTCTGGGCACTGCTGGGTACTGCTGGGACTGCTGGGCACAGCTGGGCACTGCAGGGTACTTCTAGGCACTGCTGGGTACTGGAGGGCACTGCTGGGTACTGCTGGGTATGGCTGGGCACTGCTGGGATGGCTGGACACTGATGGTACTGCTGGGCACTGCTGGGACTGCTGGGCACTGCTGGGTACTGCTGGCACTGCTGGGTACAGCTAGGGCTGCTGGGCACTGCTGGGTACTGCTGGTCAATGCTAGGTACTGCTGGGACTGCTGGGACTGCTGGGGACTGCTGGGTACTGCTGGGGACTGCTGGAGACTGCTGGGACTGCTGAGGACTGCTGGGACTGCTGGGGAATGCTGGGACTGCTGGGGACTGCTGGGGACTGCTGGGACTGCTGGGGACTGCTGGGACTGCTGGGACTGCTGGGGACTGCTGGGACTGCTGGGCACTGCTGGGTACTGCTGGGCACTGCTGGGACAGCTGGGTACTTCTGGGCACTGCTGGGTACTGCTGGGCACTGCTGGGTACTTCGGGCACTGCT
Source organism: Erinaceus europaeus (assembly GCF_950295315.1). NCBI lineage: Eukaryota > Metazoa > Chordata > Mammalia > Eulipotyphla > Erinaceidae > Erinaceus > Erinaceus europaeus. The sequence continues at coordinate 25,254 of NW_026647796.1, forward strand.
GAGTACTGCTGGGCACTGCTGGGCACTGCTGGGCACTGCTGGGTACTGATGGGTACTGCTGGGCACTACTGGGCATTGCTGGGTACTTCCAGGCACTGCTGGGTACCGCTTGGCACTGTTGGGTACTGCAGGACACTGCTGGGTACTGCTGGGCACAGCTGGGAATGCTGGGTACTGCTGGGACAGCAGGACACTGCTGGGTAGTGCTGGGCACTGCTGGGTAGTGCTGGGCACTGCTGGGTACGGCTAGGCACTGCTGGGCACTGCTGGGTACCGCAGGGACTGCTGGGACTGCTGGGCACAGCTGCGTACTGCATAGCACTGCTGGGTACTGCTGGGACTGCGGAGCACTGCTGGGTACTGCTGGGCACTGCTGGGTACTGCTGGGACTGCTGGGTACTGCTGGGTGCTGCTAGGAATGCTGGGGACTACTGGGACTGCTGGGTACTGCTGGGGACTGGTGGGGACTGCTGGGACTGCTGGATACTGATGGGTACTGCTGGGTACTGCTGGGACTGCTGGGACTGCTGGGACTGCTGGGTACAGCTGGGAAGTGCTGGGTACTGCTGGGACTGCGGGGTACTGCTGGGACTGCTAGGACTGCTGGGACTGCTGGCACTGCTGGGTACTGCTGGGTACTGCTGGGCACTGCTGGGTACTGCAGGGCACTGCTGGGTACTTCGGGCACTGCTGGGTACTGCTGGGCACTGCTGGGACTGCAAGTCACTGCTGGGTACTGCTGGGCACTGCTGGGTACTGCTGGGCACTGCTGGGAATGCTGGGCACTGCTGGGAATGCTGGGGCTGCTGGGCACTGCTGGGTACTGCAGGGCACTGCTGGGTACTGCTGGGATTGCTGGGTACTGCTGGGCACTGCTGGGTACCGTTGGGAATGCTGGGCACTGCTGGTACTTCTGGGCACTACTGGGTACTGCTGGGTACTGCTGGGCACTGTTGGGTACTGCTGGGTACTGCTGGGCACTGCTGGGTACTGCTGGGAACAGCAGGGTACTGCTGGGACTGCTGGGTACTTCTGGGTACTGCTGGGACTGCTGGATACTGATGGGTACTGATGGGTACTGCTGGGACTGCTGGGTACTGATGGGTACTGATGGGACTGCTGGATACTGATGGGTACTGCTGGCTACTGCTGGGACTGCTGGGTACTGCTGGGACTGCTGGATACTGATGGGTACTGCTGGGCACTGCTGGGCATTGCTGTGTACTTCTGGGCACGGCTGGGTACTGCTGGGCACTGCTGGGATTGCTGGCCACTGTTGGTACTGCTGGGATGGCTGGGCACTGCTGGGTAGTGCTGGGCACTGCTGGGTACTGCAGGGCAATGCTGGGTACTGCTGGGTACCGCTGGGCACTTCTGGGTACTGCTGGGAACTGCCTGGTACATCTGGGAACTGCTGGGTACTCCTGCGACTGCTGGGTACTGCTGGGCACTGCTGGGTACTTTGGGCACTGCTGGGTACTGCTGGGCATTGCTGTGTACTTCCGGGCACTGCTGGGTACTGCTGGGCACTGCTGGGATGCTGGGCACTGCTGGGACTGCTGGGTACTCCTGCATACTGCTGGGCACTTCTGGGTACCGCTGGGCACTGCTATGTACTGCTGGGCACAGCAGGGCACTGCTAGGTACAGCTGGGCACTGCTGGGTCAGCTGGGGACTGCTGGGACTGCTGGGTACTGTGGGGTATTGCTGGGAATGCTGGGTACTGGTGAGTACTGCTGTGCACTGCTGGCTACTGCTGGGTACTGCAGGGCACTGCTGGGTACTGCTGGGACTGCTGGGCACTGCTGGGTACTGCAGGGCACTGCTGGGTACTGCTGGGATTGCTGGGTACTGCTGGGCACTGCTGGGCACAACTGGGAATGCTGGGCACTGCTGGGTACTTCTGGGCACTACTGGGTACTGCTGGGCACTGTTGGGTACTGCTGAGTACTGCTGGGCACTGCTGGGTACTGCTGGGAACTGCTGGGTACTGCTGGGACTGCTGGGGACTGCTGGGACTGCTGGGTACCTCTGGGTACTGCTGGGACTGCTGGATACTGATGGGTACTGCTGGGCACTGCTGGGCATTGCTGTGTACTTCTGGACATGGCTGGGTACTGCTGGGAACTGCTGGGTACTGCTGGGACTGCTGGGTACTGATGGGTACTGCTGGGTACTGCAGGGACTGCTGGGTACTACTGTATACTGATGGGTACTGCTGGGTACTGCTGGGCACTGCTGGGCATTGCTGTGTACTTCTGGGCACGGCTGGGTACTGCTGGGCACTTCTGGGATTGCTGGCCACTGTTGATACTGCTGGGATGGCTGGGCACTGCTGGGTATTGCTGGGCACTGCTGGGTACTGCAGGGCAATGCTGGGTACTGCTGGGTACTACTGGGAACTGCTGGGTACTTCTGTGACTGCTGGGTACTGCTGGGCACTGCTGGATACTTCGGGCACTGCTGGGTACTGCTGGGCATTGCTGTGTACTTCCGGGCACTGCTGGGTACTGCTGGGCACTGCTGGGACTGCTGAGACTGCTGGGTATTTTGGGTACTGCTTGGCACTGCTGGGACTGCTGGGTACTGCTGGGTACTGCTGGGCACTGCTGGCACTGATGGGTACTGCTGGGACTTTGGGCACTGCTGGGTACTGCTGGGCACTGCTGGCACTGCTGGGTACTGCTGAGTACTGCTGGGCACTGCTGGGTACTGCTGGGCACTGCTGGGATGCTGAGCACTGCTGGGACTGCTGGGTACTACTGGGAACTGCTGGGTACTTCTGTGACTGCTGGGTACTGCTGGGCACTGCTGGATACTTCGGGCACTGCTGGGTACTGCTGGGACTGCTGGGTACTGCTGGGCACTTCTGAGCACTGCTGGGTACTGCTGGGAATCCTGGGGACTGGTGGGACTGCTGGGTACTGCTGGGTACTGCTGGGTGCTGCTGTGCACTGCTGGGAATGCTGGGAACTGCTGGTACTTCTGGGACTGCTGCATGCAGCTGGGCACTGCTATGTACTGCTGGGCACTACTGGGTACTGCTGGTACTGCTGGGTACTGCTGGGACTGCTGGGTTCTGCTGGTACTGCTGGGTACAGCTGGGACTGCTGTGTACTGCTGTGTACTGCTGGGTACTGCTGGGTTCTGCTGGGGACTGCTGGGCACTGTTGGGACTGCTGGGCACTGCTGGACACTCCTTGCTACTGCCGGGTACTGCTGGGTACTGCTGGGCTCTGCTGGGCACTGCTGGGCACTGCTGGGTACTGCTGGGCACTGCTGGGACTGCTGAGACTGCTGGGTATTTTGGGTACTGCTTGGGACTGCTGGGTACTGCTGGGCATTGCTGGCACTGCTGGGTACTGCTGGTACTTTGGGCACTGCTGGGTACTGCTGGGCACTGCTGGCACTGCTGGGTACTGCTGAGTACTGCTGGGCACTGCTGGGTACTGCTGGGCACTGCTGGCACTGCTGGGTACTGCTGAGTACTGCTGGGCACTGCTGGGACTGCTGGGTACTAGTGGCACTGCTGGGACTGCTGGGTACTGGTGGGCACTGCTGGGCACTGCTGGGCACTTCTGGGTACCGCTGGGCACTGCTGGGTACTGCTGGGCACTGCTGGGACTGCTGGGAATGCTGGGTACTGCTAGGCACTGCTGGGTACTGCTGGGATTGCTGGGGACTGGTAGGACTGCTGGGTACTGCTGGGATTGCTGGGACTGCTGGGCACGTTAGGGTAGTTCTGGGCACTGCTGGGTACTGCCGGGCACTGCTGGGTGTTGCTGGGTACTGCTGGGCACTGCTGGGACTACTGGGCACTGCTGGGTACTGTTGGGCACTGCTGGGTACTGCTGGGAATGCTGGGCACTGCTGGGACTGGTGGGCATGGCTGTGTAGTGCTGGGCACTGCTGGGTACTTCTGGGCAGTGCTGGGCACTGCTGGGTACGGCTGGGACTCTTCGGTACTGCTGAGTACTGCTGGGCACTGCTGGGTACTGCTGGGCACTGCTGGGTACTTCTGGGTACTGTGAGCACTGCTGGGTACTGTTGGAACTGCTGGGTACTGCTGGAACTGCTGGGGACTACTGGGTACTGCTGGGTTCCGCTGGGACTGCTGGGACTGCTGGGCTCTGCTGAGTTCTGCTGGGTACTGCTGGGAAGTGCTGGGTACTGCTGGGTACTGCTGAGCACTGCTGGGTACTGCTGGGTACTTTTGGGACGGCTGGGGACTGCTGGGACTGCTGGGGACTGCTGAGCACTGCTGGGCACTGCTGGCACTGCTGGGTACTGCTGGTACTGCTGGGTACTTCTGGGTACTGCTGGGAACTACTGGGTACTGCTGGGTTCCGCTGGGACTGCTGGGCACTGCTGCGTTCTGCTGGGTACTGCTGGGAAGTGCTGGGTACTGCTGGGTACTGCTGAGCACTGCTGAGTACTGCTGGGTATTGCTGGGACGGCTGGGGACTGCTGGGACTGCTGAGACTGCTGGGTATTTTGGGTACTGCTTGGCACTGCTGGCACTGCTGGGTACTGCTGGGACTTTGGGCACTGCTGGGTACTGCTGGGTACTGCTGTGACTGCTGGGCACTGCTGGGTTCTGCTGGGACTGCTGGGACTACTGGGGACTGCTGGGCACTGCTGGGCACTGCTGGGTACCGCTGGGCACTGCTGGGTACTGCTGGGAATGCTGGGTACTGCTGGGAGTGCTGAGTACTGCTGGGTACTGCTGGGCACTGCTGGCTACTTCTGGGACTCTTGGGTACTGCTGGGACTGCTGGGTACTGCTGGGACTGCTGGGCACTGATGGACACTCCTGGGTACTGCTGGGACTGCTGGGGACTACTGGGCACTGCTGGGGTGCTGGGACTGCTGGGCATTGCTGGGCACTGCTGGGTTCTGCTGGGTACTGCTGGGAAGTGCTGGGTACTGCTGAGCACTGGTGGGTACTGCTTGGACAACTGGGTACTGCTGGGACTGCTGGGTACTGCTGGCGACTTCTGGGCACTGCTGGGTACTGCTGGGTACCGCTGGGCACTGCTGGGTACTGCTGGGCACTGCTGTGTTCTGCTGGGTACTGCTCTGAAGTGCTGGGTACTGCTGGGTACTGCTGAGCACTGCTGAGTACTGCTGGGTACTGCTGGGACGGCTGGGTAATGCTGGGACGGCTGGGACTTCTGGGGACTGCTGGGCACTTCTGGGTACTGCTGGGTACCGCTGGGCACTGCTGGGTACCACTGGGCACTGCTGGGTACTGCTGGGCACTGCTGGGTACTGCTGGGTACTTCTGGGAATGCTGGGTACTGCTGGGAATGCTGAGTACTGCTGGGTACTGCTGGGCACTGCTGGATACTGCTGGGACTCTTGGGTACTGCTGGGTACTTCTGGGTACCGCTGGGCACTGCTGGGTACTGCTGGGACTGCTGGGCACTGCTGGACACTCCTGGGTACTGCTGGGTACTTCTGGGCTCTGCTGGGCACTGCTGGGAATGCTGGGAATGCTGGGGACTGCTGGGCACTGCTTGGCACTGCTGGGGACTGCAGGGCACTGATGGGTACTGCTGGGTTCTGCTGGGAGTGCTTGGTACTGCTGAGACTGCTGGGTACTGTTGGGCACTGCTGGGACTGCTGGGACTGCTGAGACTGCTGGGTACTGTTGGGTACTTCTTGGCACTGCTGGGTACTGCTGAACACTGCTGGGACTCCTGGGTACTGCTGGGACTGCTTGGTACTTCTTGGCACTGCTTGGCACTGCTGGGTACTGCAGGGCACTGCTGGGTACTGCTGGGTTCTGCTGGGCACTGCTGGCATTGCTGGGTACTGCTGGGTACTTCTGGGCACTGCTGGGTACTGCTGTGACTGCTGTGACTGCTGGGCACTGCTGGGTACTGCTGGGACTGCTGGGACTTCTGGGCACTGCTGTGTACTGCTGGGTACTGCTGTGTACTGCTGGGCACTGCTGGGTACCTCTGGGCACTGCTGGGACTGCTGGGCACTGCTGGGTACTACTGGGAATACTGGGTACTGCTGGGAATGCTGAGTACTGCTGGGTACTGCTTAGTACTGCTGGGCACTTCTGGGGACTACTGGGTACTGCTGGGACTTCTGGGCACTGCTGGGTACTGCTGGGCACTGCTGGGGACTATTGGGACTGCTGAGCACTGCTGCGTACTGCTGGGCACTGCTGGGTACTACTGTGTACTGCTGGGTACTGCTGGGAATGCTGGGTACTGCTGGGAATGCTGAGTACTGCTGGGTACTGCTGAGTACTGCTGGGCACTGCTGGGTACTGCTGGGCACCGCTGGGCACTGCTGCGACTGCTGTGACTTTTGGGACTTCTGGGACTGCTGGGGACTGCTGGGTGCTGCTGGGTATTGCTGGGCACTGCTGGGTACTGCTGGGCACTGCTGGGCACTGCTGGGTACTGTTGGGTACTGCTTGGCACTGCTGGGTACTGCTGAGCACTGCTGGGACTGCTTGGCACTCCTGGGTACTACTGGACACTGCTGGGTACTTCTGGACACTGCTGGGCACTGCTGGGACTGCTGGGTACTTCTGGGACTGCTGGGCACTGTTGGGTACTGCTGGGCACTGCTGGCTACTGCTGGGCACTGCTGGAACTGCTGGGACTGCTGGGACTTCTGGGACTGCTGGGTATTGCTGGGCACTGCTGGGTACTGCTGAGTACTGCTGGGCACTGCTTGGCACTCCTGGGTACTACTGGGTACTACTGCTGGGTACGGCTGGGACTTCTGGGCACTGCTGTGTACTGCTGTGTACTGCTGGGCACTGCTGGGTACTGCTGGGACTGCTGGGTACTGCTGGGCACTGCTGGGCACTGCTGGGTGGTGTATCTATGTCTTCTCTGTCACTCAGTTGGTGTGTGGCCCGTTAAGTCCCCCTGTGAGTGCTCACCCTGCCCCTCTCCTGACTGGTCTGTGGTGTTAGCGTGTCCCAGCATCTCAAACTGTTGTCCCAGACCTCATGATGCCTGGCTGCTCCCAGTTGCCCGTCACTGTCAGCCTGAGAGGTGTGGCAGCAGTCACTGCCCTGACCACTGGAATGTCCTTCCTCTCAAGTCACCACTGCCAGGGTCTCCCATGAGTGGTCCACGCAGAGGAGGGATGGGTGGGGACTCCACGTGGGTGAGCCCCATGTTGGCTGCAGAGCCTGGGCCCCAAGCTGCGACTACCTGGTAGCCTGCAGGGCATCCAGTCCTGCTGGACACAGGTCTGGGCATCTCCTTAGTAACAGGTGAGTGACCAGACCCCTGGACCGTGAGGTCAGGGCTGGCAGGGAGCACAGGGCCTTCACCAGACACTGGCCTGGTGCTGGCCAGTCTGGGGGCGGGGGGACAGGGGATAGGGAGGGGGCACAAAGAGCAGGGATAGGGCCGGAGGGGACAGGAGACAAGGAGATGGGGCAGTGGGGGACAGGGGGCAGGAGACAATGGGTGGAGGAAACAGTGAAGCGGGAATGGGGGAAGGGACAGAGGGAGGACAGAGGGGAAGGGGCAGATGGGGAGGAGTGAGGGGCATGAGGAGAGGCAGTGAGAGTGGGGACAGAGGAGGGGGGCCAGTAAGGGAGAGTCAGGAGGAGGGGAGGAGAGGGGAGGGCAGGGATGGAGCACCCTTGATGGGTCCCCCTTCCTGCCCCCTGGAGGGGAGCAGCAGCTCCTTAGAGGCTGGCACTCTGGGTACTGTCTGCCTGAGCCTAGGGGGCATGTGGGGGACTCACCGGGCAGTGCTGGGGGCCTTAGGGTGCCCCGGTTGGGTCTTGGGGAGGCGGAGCAGCAGTTCTGAGGCCGTCACCTGCCGTGTGAGACCTGAGGGCAGAGTCCAGAGTCAGCCCCCCCACCCCCGGCCATGCCCCAGCTCCCAGCTCCCAGCCCCCAGCCCCCAGCTCATGCAGGGTGCATAGGGCGCTCAGACCACACACAGTGGAAGAGGGGAAGCTGACAACCAGCCCCACAGCCTGACCAGCTGTGGTCCCCAGTAGCCATGAGCAGAGTGGGGGCCAGGTAGCCAGGAGCTGGGCTGGGGTGGGGGATGGGGACTGAGATCTGGACCATAAAACAGAGATAGAGACTGTCCCTAACTGTCCCCGTCACTGTCCCTGACTGTTCCCCATCACTGTCCCCGACTTTCCTCCTGTCACTGTCCCCGACTGTCCCCTGTCACTGTTCCAGACTGTCCCCATCATTGTCCCCGACTTTACTCCTGTCACTGTCCCCGACTGTCCCCCATCATTGTCCCCAACTGTCCTCCTGTCACTGTCTCAGACTGTCCCCCGTTACTGCCCCTGACTTGCCCCCATCACTGTCCCCGACTGTCCTGTCACTGTCCCCGACTGTCCTCCTGTCACTGTCCCAGACTGTCCCGTCACTGCCCCTGACTGTCCTCCTGTCATTGTCCCAGACTGTCCCCTGTCACTGCCCCTGGCTGTCCCCTATCACTGTCCCCGACTGTCCTCCTGTCACTGTCCCAGACTGTCCCCCATCACTGTCCCCGACTGTCCCCGTCACTGTCCCAGACTGTCCTCTGTCATTGTCCCTGACTGTCCTCCTGTCACTGTCCCTAACTATCCCCATCATTGTCCCTGACTGTCCCGTCACTGTCCCTGACTGTCCCCGTCACTGTCCCTGACTGTCCTCCTGTCACTGTCCCCGACTGTCCTCCGTCACTGTCCCCGACTGTCCCCGTCACTGTGCCCAACTGTCATCCCATCATTGTCCCCGACTGTCCCCGTCACTGTGCCCAACTGTCCTCCCATCATTGTCCCCGACTGTCCTCCCATCATTGTCCCCAACTGTCTCCATCACTGTCCCCGACTGTCCCCCATCATTGTCCCAGACTGTCCCCCATCACTGTCCCAGACTGTTCCCCATCACTGTCCCCATCATTGTCCCAGACTGTCCATCATTGTCCCAGACTGTCCCCCATCACTGTCCCTGACTGACCCCATCATTGTACCTGACTGTCTCCATCACTGTGCCTGACTGTCCCCCATCATTGTCCCTGACTGTCCCCATCATTGTCCCAGACTGTCCCCCATCATTGTCCCCGACTGTCCCCACCATTGTCCCTGACTGTCCCCATCACTGTGCCTGACTGTCCCCCATCATTGTCCCAGACTGTCCCCATCATTGTCCCAGACTGTCCCCCATCACTGTCCCAGACTGTCCCCCATCACTGTCCCCATCACTGTCCCCATAATTGTCCCCAACTGTCCCCATCATTGTCCCTGACTGCCCCCATCATTGTGCCCGACTGTCCCCATCACTGTCCCCATCAATGTCCCCATCACTGTCCCTGACTGTCCCCATCACTGTCCCAGATTGTCCTCCATCATTGTCCCAGACTGTCTCCCGTCACTGTCCCAGACTATTCCCCGTCACTGTCCCAGACTGTCCTCCCATCATTGTCCCCGACTGTCTCCATCTTTGTCCCCGACTGTCCCCCATCACTGTCCCAGACTGTCCTCCATCATTGTCCCAGACTGTCCCCCATCATGTCCCAGACTGTCCTCCATCATTGTCCCCGACTGTCCCCCATCATTGTCCCCGACTGTCCTTCATCACTGTCCCATCACTGTCCCCATCACTGTCCCAGACTGCCCCCATCACTGTCCCCGACTGTCCCTCATCACTGTCCCTGACTGTCCCCCATCACTGTCCCAGACTGTCCCCCATCATTGTCCCAGACTGTCCCCCATCACTGTGCCCAACTGTCTTCCTGTCACTGTCGCCAGCTGTCCCCCATCACTGTGCCCAACTGTCCTCCTGTCACTGTCCCCAACTGTCCTCCCATCATGTCCATGACTGTCCTTGACTGTCCCCCACCACTATCCTCCAGCCCCCAGGGACAGGCCCCCCTCGGTGGGTATGTCTTCCCAGATTGGCAGGGGCCAGAGCACAGGAAGGGACCTCTCGCCCCATCGCCCACATCCTCAGCCTGGCCGCCCACGTCCACTTTGTGTTTGGCCCTGCACACTGTGGAGCTGCCCGGTGCCCCTGCACACAGCCCCCCAGATAGGTTGCCCTGGGGCTCACATGCATCTGTCAGTGCCTTCCAGGCCTCAGCTGCTAACTACAGTGATGTGGAAATTCTGGGGAGGGGAGGTGCTGCTTTGTGTTCCATTGGCCCACCCACACCCCAGGCACAGAGCCCTCGACCTCCTGGAGAGAGGCCGCTGCAGGGGTAGGTGGGGGTTGCTGGGTGCAGGCCAGAGGCGAGGGAGTAGCAGGGGAGCAGGGCTGAGGCTGGACTCAGCCTGACTCAGGACCAGCCCAGATGATATTGTGAGGGTCCTATAGCAAAGTACTAATATACACGCATCCGAAAATAGAATCCCAGCACAAGGCGGCAAAAGCCGTGGCAGCCGAAGGAGAGACTGTCTGTCTGCCCAGCCCTCAGCTGAGACTCCAGCACCACGCATCCAGGAAGGAACAGTGCCAGGAGGCTGGAAGCCAAGGAGAGAAGGGGGGGTGTCACAGACGGGCCAGCCCTGCGCACACCTGCAGGGCACAGCACACAAGAGCAGGCACAGGGGGACTCCACCCAGAGGTTTCACCAGAGGCCACAGAGCAAGCCGCAGCTGCCGCACCAACCAGACGCTGCAAAGCATGGACCCTAAACCCCGAGGAGCTGAGTTCAGTCCCCGGCAGCACATGTACCAGAGTGATGTCTGGTCCTTTCTCTCCTCCTATCTTTCTCATGAATAAATAAGTAAAATCTTTAAGAAAGAAAGAGAGAAAAGAGAGAGAGAGAAAGTAACGAAAGAAGAAAGGTTAAAAAGGAAAGGCAGGAAGGGAGGGAGGGAGGGAAGGAAGGAGGAACTGTGGCCCCAGGAGAGTGTTCACAGGCACACTGGTAACGGCCACCACAGAAGGACCCAGAGGCTTCAGGAGGGGCTGCCGCGACCCCCCAGCTGGGGGAGGAGTAGAAGGAGGGGGCCTGCAGGGATCTCTCTGTGCCACGCCTTACTCCCCAAAGACTCTCTAGCCCTGTCCCACCTGCTCCCCACCTGTTATACCCAGGACTCCCACCTGTGACACCCAGGGCTCCCCACCTGTGACACCCAGGGCTCCCCACCTGTGACACCCAGGACTCCCCACCTGTGACACCCAGGACTCCCCACCTGTGACACCCAGAACTCTCACCTGTGACACCCAGAACTCTCACCTGTGACACCCAGGACTCCCCACCTGTGACACCCAGGGCTCCCCACACGTGACACCCAGAACTCTTAACCTGTGACACCCAGAACACTCAACTGTGAAACCCAGGACTCCCCACCTGTGACACTCAGGGCTCCCCAGCTGTGAGACCCAGGACTCCGCACCTGTGACACCCAGGCCTCCCCACCTGTGACACCCAGGACTCCCCACACGTGACACTCAGGGCTCCCCACCTGTGACATCCAGGAATCCCCACCTGTGACACCCAGGACTCCCCACCTATGACACTCAGGGCTCCCCACCTGTGACACCCAGGACTACCCACCTGTAACACCCAGGACTACCCACCTGTGACAACCAGGACTCCCTACCTGTGACACCCAGGACTCCCCACACGTGACACCCAGAACTCCCCACAGCTCTCCACCTGTGACACCCAATGCTCCCACCTGTGACACCCAGGACTCCCCACCTGTGACACCCAGGACTCCCCACCTGTGACACCCAGGACTCCCCACACGTGACACCCAGGGCTCCCACCTGCGACACCCAGGGTTCCCACCTGTGACACCCAGGGCTCCCCACCTGGGACACCCAGGACTCCCCACCTGTGACACCCAGGGCTCCCCACCTGGGACACCCAGGACTCCCCACCTGGGACACCCAGGACTACCCACCTGTGACACCCAGGACTCCCCACCTGTGACACCCAGGGCTCCCCACCTGGGACACCCAGGGCTCCCCACCTGGGACACCCAGGGCTCCCCACCTGTGACACCCAGGACTCCCCACCTGGGACACCCAGGACTCCCCACCTGTGACACCCAGGACTCCCCACCTGTGACACCCAGGGCTCCCCACCTGTGACACCCAGGGCTCCCCACCTGTGACACCCAGGCCTCCCCACCTGTGACACCCAGGACTCCCCACCTGTGACACCCAGGGCTCTCGTGAAGGCTGCCCAGGCCTCCATTGGGACTTGTCTCTCTGTGGCCCCCCTCCTGCACCAAATTCTGAGGAGCCAATGTCCTGCGGTCAGGCCATTATGGGCAGCATGTACACCAGGCAGGGTGGTGCCAGATTTCTGTCAGGAAAACAGCTCTGGGTGCTCCTTGGCCAGGGCGCCAGAAAGGAAAAGGCACACAGGGGCAGGAGGCACCTGTAGGCATGAGCACACGCCTCATCACGCATGACGTCCTAGCCTGAGACGGCCCCACAGGCAACATCACGGAGGATGCCACGAAGCTTCCAGAGTCACTGCCTCTCCTCGTCTCTCCCTCTCTCCTCTCCTGTGTCTCTCCCTCTCTCCTCTCCTCGTCTCTCCCTCTCTCCTCTTCTCTGTCTCTCCCTCTCTCCTCTCCTGTGTCTCTCCCTCTCTCCTCTTCTCTGTCTCTCCCTCTCTCCTCTCCTGTGTCTCTCCCTCTCTCCTCTCCTGTGTCTCTCCCTCTCTCCTCTCCTCGTCTCTCCCTCTCTCCTCTTCTCTGTCTCTCCCTCTCTCCTCTCCTGTGTCTCTCCCTCTCTCCTCTTCTCTGTCTCTCCCTCTCTCCTCTCCTGTGTCTCTCCCTCTCTCCTCTCCTGTGTCTCTCCCTCTCTCCTCTCCTCGTCTCTCCCTCTCTCCTCTTCTCTGTCTCTCCCTCTCTCCTCTCCTGTGTCTCTCCCTCTCTCCTCTCCTGTGTCTCTCCCTCTCTCCTCTCCTGTGTCTCTCCCTCTCTCCTCTTCTCTGTCTCTCCCTCTCTCCTCTCCTGTGTCTCTCCCTCTCTCCTCTCCTGTGTCTCTCCCTCTCTCCTCTCCTGTGTCTCTCCCTCTCTCCTCTCCTCTGTCTCTCCCTCTCTCCTCTCCTGTGTCTCTCCCTCTCTCCTCTCCTCTGTCTCACCCTCTCTCCTCTCCTGTGTCTCTCCCTCTCTCCTCTCCTCTGTCTCTCCCTCTCTCCTCTCCTCTGTCTCTCCCTCTCTCCTCTCCTGTGTCTCTCCCTCTCTCCTCTCCTGTGTCTCTCCCTCTCTCCTCTTCTCTGTCTCTCCCTCTCTCCTCTCCTGTGTCTCTCCCTCTCTCCTCTCCTCTGTCTCTCCCTCTCTCCTCTCCTCTGTCTCTCCCTCTCTCGTCTCCTGTGTCTCTCCCTCTCTCCCTCTCTCCTCTCCTGTGTCTCTCCCTCTCTCCTCTCCTGTGTCTCTCCTTCTCTCCTCTCCTGTGTCTCTCCCTCTCTCCTCTCCTCATCTCTCCCTCTCTCCTCTCCTCTGTCTCTCCCTCTCTCCTCTCCTGTGTCTCTCCCTCTCTCCTCTCCTCTCCCTCTCTCCTCTCCTCATCTCTCCCTCTCTCCTCTCCTCTGTCTCTCCCTCTCTCCTCTCCTGTGTCTCTCCCTCTCTCCTCTCCTCATCTCTCCCTCTCTCCTCTCCTCTGTCTCTCCCTCTCTCCTCTCCTCTGTCTCTCCCTCTCTCCTCTCCTGTGTCTCTCCCTCTCTCCTCTCCTCTGTCTCTCCCTCTCTCCTCTCCTCTGTCTCTCCCTCTCTCCTCTCCTCTGTCTCTCCCTCTCTCCTCTCCTCTGTCTCTCCCTCTCTCCTCTCCTCTGTCTCTCCCTCTCTCCTCTCCTCTGTCTCTCCCTCTCTCCTCTCCTCATCTCTCCCTCTCTCCTCTCCTGTGTCTCTCCCTCTCTCCTCTCCTCTGTCTCTCCCTCTCTCCTCTCCTCTGTCTCTCCCTCTCTCCTCTCCTCTATCTCTCCCTCTCTCCTCTCCTCTGTCTCTCCCTCTCTCCTCTCCTCTGTCTCTCCCTCTCTCCTCTCCTCTGTCTCTCCCTCTCTCCTCTCCTCTGTCTCCCCCTCTCTCCTCTCCTCTGTCTCTCCCTCTCTCCTCTCCTGTGTCTCTCCCTCTCTCCTCTCCTGTGTCTCTCCCTCTCTCCTCTCCTCATCTCTCCCTCTCTCCTCTCCTCTGTCTCTCCCTCTCTCCTCTCCTGTGTCTCTCCCTCTCTCCTCTCCTCTGTCTCTCCCTCTCTCCTCTCCTGTGTCTCTCCCTCTCTCCTCTCCTCATCTCTCCCTCTCTCCTCTCCTCTGTCTCTCCCTCTCTCCTCTCCTGTGTCTCTCCCTCTCTCCTCTCCTCTGTCTCTCCCTCTCTCCTCTCCTCATCTCTCCCTCTCTCCTCTCCTGTGTCTCTCCCTCTCTCCTCTCCTGTGTCTCTCCCTCTCTCCTCTCCTCATCTCTCCCTCTCTCCTCTCCTGTGTCTCTCCCTCTCTCCTCTCCTCATCTCTCCCTCTCTCCTCTCCTCTGTCTCTCCCTCTCTCCTCTCCTCTGTCTCTCCCTCTCTCCTCTCCTCTATCTCTCCCTCTCTCCTCTCCTGTGTCTCTCCCTCTCTCCTCTCCTCTGTCTCTCCCTCTCTCCTCTCCTCTGTCTCTCCCTCTCTCCTCTTCTCTGTCTCTCCCTCTCTCCTCTCCTGTGTCTCTCCCTCTCTCCTCTCCTGTGTCTCTCCCCCTCTCCTCTCCTCTGTCTCTCCCTCTCTCCTCTCCTCTGTCTCTCCCTCTCTCCTCTCCTGTGTCTCTCCCTCTCTCCTCTCCTCTGTCTCTCCCTCTCTCCTCTCCTCTGTCTCTCCCTCTCTCCTCTCCTCTGTCTCTCCCTCTCTCCTCTCCTGTGTCTCTCCCTCTCTCCTCTCCTCTGTCTCTCCCTCTCTCCTCTTCTCCGTCTCTCCCTCTTTCTTCTCCTCTGTCTCTCCCTCTTCTCTCCTGTCTCCCTCTCTCCTTTGTCTCCCCCTCTCTCCTGTCTCTCTATCTTCTGTCTCTCCCTCTCTCCTGTCTCTCTCTTCTCCCCTCTACCATCTTCTCTATCCTCTACCCTATCTCTCCCTCTCTCATCTCCTGTCTCTCTCCTCTGTCTCTCCCTGTCTCCTCTCTGTCAGAAAATTGTGCGGATGTGGTTGAGCTTGGCAGGGCTCACAAAGTACCCTGCATCCCTGATACCTATCTACATGATCATTGTTTTGCCTGAAAGACCCCCACCCACTCCATTCTTTTGATATGTCTTATTTCTACCCTCATGACCCTCCCTGCCTGCAGGGTATTATTATTAATCCTACTGTTGTTTTCGCCAGGCTGGCTTCACGGGCCGGTAACAGACGACCCGGGACGCATGGCTGGGTTGCATGCAGTATCTCTTTACTCATGCAGGACGCAGCGCAATCTATACCAAGCTAAGCTAAACTAAACTAAAAACTGCAAACAATCTTGTCCTTATAAATATACTAGCCCAGTAGGGTGTGAACAGGATGCGACGCAGAGAGGGTGGAGAGAAAAGTGACTGGTGAAAATCAGGGTGTGACAAGGAGAGGGGGCGGAGCAGGCGAGAATTCTACCACTCAACCACCAATGCCCTGGGGGGAGGGTGGTGCTTGTTAACAGCGGTTATGTAAATAGAATTAAGTGGTTATGTAAATAGAATAGTGTTAAGCAGGGGGGATTAAACTAATGAAACAGAAGGGGTTTTTAGAAGCATACCAATAATTCCCCCTTTCTTTTTAACTAATGGCCATAGTATCAGGATTGTAGGGTGAACAGAAACAAATATCGCACAGGCGTTTTCAAAAGAACTGGCATAAGACATGGAAAACAAAATAGGCGAGCAGCAATAACCAGTGTGATGCCAAGGGGAACGTTTCTTGCCTCAAAGGGCAAGGCCTAGCAGGTGAAAGGGCATTTCTTGCCTCTGGGAGTGCTTCATGCCTCTGGGGGCATCTCTTGCCTCAAAGGGCGTTTCCTACCTCTGTGGGCATAACCTAACAAGGAGGGGGAGTTTTCTGACTCTGGGGCAGAGCCTGCAGGCGAGGGGACATGGTCTATAAAGTCTCAAGGCAATTGGCTGAAGTTAATCTTTGAGAAACACAGCAGCGTGTACCAGTAAGTCCGATGGAAGTGTCAGTCCAAAGTAGCTGACCACAGAAGAAAATGCCAAGGGATGAAACGCTGCATGTCTGTCTCGATGGGGAATGTCGGCCACCAGAATTCTGCTTTTCTGTAAAGAGTGAGCTTTGGAGTCTGAATCTGTTTCTTCAGGTCATGCCAGGTCACCTCATTGGTTTCCGGGGGTGTGTTGTAGTCATTCCATCTTGTGGGCGATGTCAGAGAACAGGATCCAAATGGATTTCCGGGAATTCCATTTGAGTAGATGCTTTTTCATGTGAAGACTTGACAGCTGAAATTCACTTACTTGTCAAAACAAAACTTGTAGCAGATTAGAAGTTTACTATAATTGATAACTCCATTATAATTGGAAATCATTTCTAGTATGATTTTAAGGTTGTTTAAACTCAATAAAATGTGGAAAGGTAAACATAAGAACCAAGGTTAGAAGCCTCAGGCATGAGAATAATTAACATGATCATTGCACTATCTGCCCCGCCCATAACTCATACTGTTTTCAGGATTAAACGTTTCAGATTTATGACAAGACATAAAAAAGGAAATCAAAGGAGGAAAAAACAATTTTGGATTATTTCTGGATGTCTCTAGAAATCATGGCTGCATCCAGCAGTTTTTTAAGTCAATGTCAAACAAAAATTCAGTCATTCAAATCACTCTCTTATGAAACAGATCTCACCATGTAGCATTAAGAGTCCCTGGAGGGCGTCCTAGTCCAAAAAGCTCTTCAAAATTCCATTTAGGGTGCTTCTGACTGTTCCTGCTGGATTGCTTCAGGCATCTACTTTTAAAAGCGTCTTCCCATCGAAGAAAGAATCCAATCAGGAGAGTAGAACTAACCACGTGTCTCCATTCTTGGGGACTGCCAGGGTACTGGAGAACACTCCTCAAATTAGAGTAGTCCTTCTCCATGGGAAACATGCGAGAAGTCCAGAAAGTCCCAGTGGAAATCCCCATGCATATCCCAAGGTCTACGATCACGGTCATAAAGAACCAAATTGTGGCCCAGAGCAAAATGTAGTCCTTTTCCTCAGGAAACATGGGAGAGGGAATCCAGAAAGTCCAAGGAGAAATCTCCGTGCATCTCCCAAGCTCTATGATTAGGGTCACAAGAAACCAAAGTTCCCAGTCAGGGAAACAAAGTGTGGCCCAGAGTAAAATGTTCCAGAGACAGAGAAACTGTCTCATGATGAAACAGTAGAGGCTTTGGCAAACCTCTTCATAAGTATAAGAGAAGATCATAGTGCATAGGTAGGCAAAGTCTTCACTTATCTGGGAGTTGCGCAGGTCCGGTCCCACGTTGTAGGCGCCATATGTTGTTTTCGCTGGGCTGGTTTCATGGGCGGGTAACAGACGACCAGGACTCATGGCTGGGTTGTACGCAGTATCTCTTTATTCATGCAGGAAGCAGTGCAATCTATACCAAGCTAAGCTAAACTAAACTAAAAACTACAAACAATCTTGTCCTTATAAATATACTAGCCCAGTAGGGTGGGAACAGGATGCGACGCAGAGAGGGTGGAGAGAAAAGTGACTGGTGAAAATCAGGGTGTGACAAGGAGAGGGGGTGGAGCAGGCAAGAATTCTACCACTGAACCACCAATGCCCTGGAGGGAGGGTGGTGCTTGTTAACAGCGGTTATGTAAATAGAATGAAGTGGCTATGTAAATAGAATAGTGTTAAGCAGGGGGGATTAAACTAATGAAACAGAAGGGGTTTTTAGAAGCATACCAACAATCCTACCAGTTAAAACCCTCGCAACAGTTGCTAAGGAAGTTCCTACCTTCCCAGCCCCTTTTGCCTTTCTCTGCCCCTTTCCTAGCCATTTCCATTTCCGACTTGCCACTTCTGGGTCTGCCCTTTAAAAGCCTGGGCTCTCTGATCAATAAAGAATTGCCTTGCCTCGTGCCATGTGTTTGGTTCCTGAGTCATCTCCCTCGCATCGCTGAGTGAGTAGCAGCCCAGGCTGACTCCGGTCGAGTTCTCTCCAACCCAGAAAGTACACGCCTGGGAAGAGGCACCCCCACGCTAGTCCGGCATCTGGTGCCCGAATGTGGGGCTGGTAAGTATATGGCTGCTTGGCTCTCTGCAAGCTCACATTTATGAAGGCAGTTTTTTTCTCCCTCTTCTTATTTTCCTGAGACCCTCTGTCATAGGCAACCTTCCTCCTTATCAAGAGGGTCCCCAAACCCTCTACTCCTTTTCACTAGACAGGTTCTCTGTCTCTGAGACATTTTGCTCTGGGCCACACCTTGCTTCCTCTTGACCATGATCGCAGCTTTCAGGAGATATGCAGGGCCCCCTCCCAAAAAGACCGAAGAAGTTCCCACTGAGACTCCCCGGCTCCCCCTCCCGTGTCTCCCGCGGAGAGTGGCAACTCTAACTTGGAAAACAGCCCCAGTCTAAGGGACCTTGAGGCTGCGATCCAAGATTTAAAGGAGATGGTCATTCTGCTTGCCCAGCACCATACACGCCTTCTAGAGGAAGCAAAACCTCCCGAGCCTGTCCCCCACCTGCCCCGATCCTGACCCACCCTAAGCCCTCTGCACTTCACCCAGCAGCTCTCTTTCGACAGACACACCTCTGACTGGCCAGCAGCTTCTGTGGCTCCTCCTACCATGGCTCCTCCCCTGCCGCTACGCTGCTATGAATGCCTTTGCCAGCTTTGTCAAGAGGACTAGGTGCAGGACCCCCTCCAGGTCCCATAATGCGACATGGTGGGACCTGGAATAGCTAGTTCACAGAGCCCCAAAACAAAACCTCCCTACCGCTTCTCTCTCTCCCCCTGTTCTCTCTGAATATTTTAAGCCTGCTGTCTGCCCCCTCTGCTTCACCCATCACCCTTTGAAACTATCAGGTCAGGCAAACAGTCTGCTGTCACTATTCCAGTAAAAATTCTACAGCTGTAAAACACTGTTCCATGCTATGATTGGCCAGTTCTGTTACTGTAAGTAAGTGTTATGAATGACTGAAAATCTTAAGTACAACCCATTTTGCTCAGAGTACTCTGAAACTTAATTGACCTTATATGGAAACACCAGACACAGCAGAGGTTTCTGGAGACGTCCAGAAACAGTCCTAAATTTTGTTTTTTCCTCTTTTGATTTTTTTTAAGTCTTGGTATAAATGTGAAAAGTTTAGTCTTGAAAACTGTGTGAGTAAAAATGGTTCAACAGCCCCCACCCTCTCGGCCCATCAGGCCTCCCCTCGGCCTCACACTGGCCCTTGCTACTCTTGTCTCCTCTGCCTCTCCCTCTCTCCTGTTGTGGAGGTTAGAAACCGTTAAACTGAAACCAACTGTTCCTTGTTACAGTCTTTAAACTGTAACCAACCCCTCTTGCTCCTTGTACTATAAAAAGCAGAGAGCAAGAATGTTGCGAGGTAGTCAGCGCAGACTCTCCCCTCATGTGGAAGGGTGTCTGCGGCCCAAGCTTAAGCTTGCTAATAAAGGCTCTTGCTATTGCATGTGATTCTGGTCTTCCCTTGTGTGAGATCGGGACTCAAACTTCTGGGAACAACACTGTCTCTCCCTCTCTCTTTTGTCTCTCCCTCTCTCCTCTGTCTCTCTCTTCTCCCCTCTACTGTCTTCTCTATCCTTTACCCTGTCTCTCCCTCTCTCTTCCCTGCATCTCTCTCCTCTGTCTCTTCCTCTCTCCTTTCTTGTCTCTCCCTCTCTCCTGTGTCTCTCCTCCCCTCTGTTTCTCCCTCTCTCCCCGTCTCTCTCTCCTGTCTCTTCCTGTCTCCTCTGTCTCACTCTCCCCTCTGTCTCTCCCTCCCCTCTGACTCTCCCTCCCCTCTGTCTCTCCCTCTCTCCTCCCCTGTCTCACCCTCTCTCCTCTGTCTATACCTCTCTTCTCCTGTCTCTCCATCTCTCTTCTCTCTCTCTCCTCTCTCTGTTTCTCTGAAAAGACTCAGGATTTTTCAAAGAATCAGGTCAGAGGGGCAGCTCCATGGCCCTGCACATGTGTGAGCCCCTGGGGCAGTAGGACAGCATGGGATATAGCTGCTCTTCTCTGATCTGCTCTCTCACCAAAGGATAGGAAGAAAGGCAGAGGAGGAGCAAAGAGGGCTGGGAACACAACAACACTGCGGGAACAGAACCCACACGGAGACCCCCCCGACACACACGGTGTCCCCAAGAATTATAGTCACCCCAGAGTCCACAGTGTCCCCTAGGGCCCCACAGTGTCCCCCAGAACCCACAGTGTCCCCTTGAACCCAAAGTTTCCCCCAGGACCCACAGTGTCTCCCAGAACCCAGTGTCCCCAGAACCCAGTGTCTCCCAGAATCCACAGTGTCCCCCAGAACCCAGTGTCCCCCAGAACCCACAGTGTCCCCCAGAATCCAGTGTCCCCCAGAACCCACAGTGTCCCCCAAAACCCAGTGTCCCCCAGAACCCACAGTGTCTCCCAAAATCCAGTGTCTCCCAGAACCCAGTGTCCCCCAGAACCCACAGTGTCCCCCAGAATCCAGTGCCCCAAACCCAGTATCCCCCAGAACCCACAGTGTCCCCCAAAATCCAGTGTCTCCCAGAACCCACAGTGTCCCCCAGAACCCACAGTGTCCCCCAGAACCCACAGTGTCCCCCAGAACCCAGTATCCCCCAGAACCCACAGTGTCCCCCAGAATCCAGTGTCCCCAGAACCCAGTATCCCCAAAAACCCACAGTGTCCCCCAAAACCCAGTGTCCCCCAGTGTCTCCAGAACCCACAGTGTCTCTCAGAACCCACAGTGTCCCCCAGAATCCAGTGTCCCCCAGAACCCCCAGTGTCTCCAGAACCCACAGTGTCTCTCAGAACCCACAGTGTCCCCCAGAATCCAGTGTCCCCCAGAACCCCCAGTGTCTCCAGAACCCACAGTGTCTCTCAGAACCCACAGTGTCCCCCAGAATCCAGTGTCCCCCAGAACCCACAGTATCCCTCAAAACCCAGTGTCCCCCAGAACCCACAGTGTCCCCCAGAACCCACAGTGCCTCCCAGAATCAGGGTACCCCAGAACCCACAGTGTCCCCCAGAACCCACAGTATCTCCCAGAACCACAGTGTTCCCAGAACCCACAGTGTCTCCCAGAATCAGGGTCCCCCAGAACCCACAGTGTCCCCCAGAACCCACAGTATCTCCCAGAGTCCCCCAGAACCCACAGTGTCTCCCAGAACCCATAGTGTCTCCCAGAACCCACAGTGTCCTCCAAAACCCAGTGTCCCCCAGAACCCACAGTATCTCCCAGAATCCAGTGTCCCCCAGAACCCACAGTGTCCCCCAAAACCCAGTGTCCCCCAGAACCCACAGTGTCCCCCAAAACCCAGTGTCCCCCAGAACCCACAGTGTCTCCCAGAATCCAGTGTCCCCCAGAACCTACAGTATCCCCCAAAACCCACAGTGTCTCCCAGAATCCAGGGTCCCCCAGAACCCACAATGTCTCCCAGAACCCCAGGTCAGACCCAGGTCACTGCAGGACCCTGGGTGCATCCTGCGCCCAAGCTCTGACTCCACCCACCCCCGTCCCCACCCCCTTCTCTGGACCCTGACCTCAAGGCCAAGCTCCACGACAACCACAGCTGCTCCCACTGGGCGACAACCAGAACCCACAGTGTCCCCGTGTCCCCCAGAACTGTGTCCCCGTGTCCCCCAGAACTGGCTCTCAGTCACACAGCACACCCCAGGCAGGGACAGAGCCTGCCGGACCTGACCCAGGGCCACCCAGAGCCGGCAGCAGGGGGCGGGCAGGTGGCTCACTGTCACCTCAGAGGGTCTTCACAGAGATGGTGGGAATGTGACGGGCCACATGGGGTGGGGTGGGGTGTGGGGTGGGCAGGGCCACTCGGGGCCTTGGGGACCAGCCCCTGAGGACAGCGGGGCCACAGGCACTGGGAGGGAGGCTGCGCCCACTCTGCCCCTGTCCCCACCTCCCTGCCCTCCCCTCCCCCTGCTCTGGGAGCCCCTCCCCCCTCCTGGTGGCCCTTCCCCTGCTCTGGGAGCCCCTCCCCCCCTGCTCTGGGAGCCCTACAACCTCCAGGAGCCCCTCCCCTACCTGTGTGGGAGAGCTTCTTCCGTGAGGCAGGCAGGTTCTGCAGAGCCCCAGGTGACCCCTCAGAGTCGTCCATGTCCAGGGCAGGAAGCTTCTGGCACCTTCCAAGGACCCCGTCTGTGGGACAAGGCAGAGAATAACGAGTTTGTCCCCAGGGCACACGCAGGCAGAGCCCAGGCCTGGAGACCTGATGTCTGTGCCCCCCACCTGGATCAATACAATACCTCCCACCTGGATTAATACAATATCTCCCACCTGGATCAATGCTCCACGCCAACTGAATCAGTGCTCCACCCCCATCTGAATCAAAACACCACCTCCGACCTGGATCAATACACCACCGCCCACATGATCAATACACCACCTCCCACCTGATCAATACACCACCTCCCACCTGAATCAGTACATCACCTCCCACCTGATCAATACACCACCTCCCACCTGGATTAGTACATCACCTCCCACCTGATCAATACACCACCTCCCACCTGGATCAATACACCTCCTCCAACCAGATCAATACACCACCTCCCACCTGATCAATACACCACCTCCCACCTGGATCAGTACACCACCCCCCACCTGATCAATACACCACCTCCCACCTGGATCAAACACCAACCCCCACCTGATCAATACACCACCTCCCACCTGGATCAGTACACCAACCCCCACCTGATCAATACACCACCTCCAACCTGATCAATACACCACCTCCCACCTGGATCAGTACACCAACCCCCAACTGATCAATACACCACCTGCCACCTGGATCAGTACACCAACCCCCACCTGATCAATACACCACCTCCCACCTGATCAATACACCACCTCCACCTGGATTAGTACATCACCTCCCACCTGGATCAATACACCACCGCCCACCTAGATCAATACACCACCACCACCTGATCAAAACAACACCTCCCAGCTGGATCAATACACCACCTACCACCTGATCAATACACCACCTCCCACCTGATCAATACACAACCCCCCACCTGATCAATACACCACCTCCCACCTGGATCAATACACCACCCCCACATGATCAATACACCACCTCCCACCTGATCAATACACCACCCCCACATGATCAACACACCACCTCCCACCTGATCAATACACCACCCCCCACCTGATCAACACACCACCTCCCACCTGGATCAATACACCAACTCCCACCTGATCAATATACCACCGCCACCCTGAGCAATATACCACCTACTACCTGGATCAATACACCACCTCCCACCAGATCAATACACCAACTGCCAACTGATCAATACACCACCTGCCACCTGACCAATACACCACCTCACACCTGGATCAATACATCACCTCCCACCTGATCAATACACCACCTCCCACCTGGATCAGTACATCACCTTCCACTTGATCAATACACCACCCCCCACCTGATCTATACACCACCTCCCACCTGGATCAATATACCACCCCCCACCTGATCAATACACTACCACCCATCTGGATCAATACACACCTCCCACCTGGATCAGTACACCACAACCCACCTGATCAATACACCACCCCAACCTGGATCAATACACCACATCCCACCTAATCAATATACAACCGCCCACCTGATCAATATACCACCTCCTACCTAGATCAATACACCACCTCCCACCAGATCAATACACCACCTCCCACCTGATCAATACACCACCTCCCACCTGGATCTATACACCACCTCCCACCTGATCAATACACCACCTCCACCTGGATTAGTACATCACCTCCCACCTGGATTAGTACATCACCTCCCACCTGAATTAGAACATCACCTCCCACCTGGATTAGTACACCACCTCCACCGGGATTAGTACATCACCTCCCACCTGGATCAATACACCACCACCCCACCTGGATCTATACACCACCTCCCACCTGGATCAATACACCACCTCCCACCTGATCAATACACCACCTCTCACCTGATCAATACACCACCTCCCACCAAGATTAGTACACCACCTCACACCTGGATTAGTACACCGCCTCCACCTGGATTAGTACATCACCTCCCACCTGATCAATACACCACCTCCAACCTGGATCAATACACCACCTCCAACCTAGATCAATACACCACCTCCCACCAGAATTAATACACCACCTCCCACCTGGATCAATACACCACCCCCACCTGAATCAATACATCACCTCCCAACTAAATCACTACACCACCTCCCACCTGGATTAGTACATCACCTCCCACCTGGATCAATACACCACCTCCCACCAGATCAATACACCACGTCCCACCTGATCAATACATCACTTCCCACCTGGATCAGTACATCACCCCCACCCGATCAATACACCACCTCCCACCTGGATCAATACACCACCTCGCACCTGATCAATACAACACCCCCCCACCTGGATCAATACACCACCTCCCACCTGGAAAAAATACACCACCCCCCACCTGATCAATACACCACCTCCCACCTGGATCAATACACCACCTCCCACCAGATCAATAGACCACGTCCCACCTGATCAATACATCACCTCCCACCTGGATCAATACACCACCTCCCACCTGATCAATACACCACCTCCCACCTGGATCAATACACCACCTTCCACCTGATCAATACGCCACCCCCCACCTGAATCAATACATCACCTCCCATCTGGATCAGTACACCACCTCCCACCTGGATTAGTACATCACCTCCCACCTGGATTAGTACATCACCTCCCACCTGGATTAGTACATCACCTCCACCTGGATTAATACATCACCTCCAACCTGGATTAGTACATCACCTCCAACCTGGATTAGTACATCACCTCCCACCTGTATTAGTATATCACCTCCCACTTGGATTAGTACATCACCTCCCACCTGGATTAGTACATCACCTACCACCTGGATTAGAACATCACCTCCCACCTGGATTAGTAGATCACCTCCCACCTTGATTAGTACACCACCTCCACCTGGATTAGTACATCACCTCCCACCTGGATTAGTACACCACCTCCACCTGGTTTAGTACATCACCTCCCACCTGGATCAATACACCACCCCCCACCTGGATCTAAAAACCACCTCCCACCTGGATCAATACACCACCTCACACCTGGATTAGTTCACCACCTCCACCTGGATTAGTACACCACCTCCCACCTGGATCAATACACCACCTCCCACCAGATCAATAGACCACGTCCCACCTGATCAATACATCACCTCCCACCTGGATCAGTACACCACCCCCCACCTGATCAATACACCACCTCCCACCTGGATCAGTACACCACCCCCCACCTGATCAATACACCACCTCCCACCTGGATCAATACAACACCTCCCACCTGATCAATACACCACCTCCCACCTGGATCAATACACCACCTCCCACCTGGATCAGTACACCACCTCCCACCTGATCAATACACCACCTCCCACCAGATCAATACACCACCTCCCACCTGATCAATACACCACCTCCCACCTGATCAATACACCACCTCCCACCTGGATCAGTACACCACCTCCCACCTGATCAATACACCACCTCCCACCTGGATTAATACACCACTTCCCACCTGATCAATACACCACCCCCCCACCTGGATCAATACACCACCTCCCACCTGATCAATACACCACCTCCCATCTGGATCAATACACCACCACCCCCACCTGATCAATACACCACCTCTCACCTGATCAATACACCACCCCCCACCTGAATCAATACATCACCTCCCATCTGGATCAATACACCACCTCCCACCTGGATTAGTACATCACCTCCCACCTGGATTAGTACACCACCTCTCACCTGGATTAGTACATCACCTCCCACCTGGATTAGTACACCACCCCCTACCTGGATTAGTACATCACCTCCCACCTGGATTAATACATCACCTCCCACCTGGATTAGTACATCACCTCCCACCTGGATCAATACACCACCTCCCACCTGGATCTATACACCACCTCCCACCTGATCAATACACCACCTCCCACCTGGATCAATACACCACCCCCCCACCTGGATCTATACACCACTTCCCACCTGATCAATATACCACCTCCCACCTGATCAATACACCACCTCCCACCTGGATCAATACACCACCTTCCACCTGATCAATACACCACCTCCCACCTGGATCTATACACCACCTCCCACCTGATCAATACACCACCTCCCACCTGGATCTATACACCACCTCCCACCTGGATCAGTACATCACCTCCCATCTGGATCAATACACCACCTCCCACCTGGATTAGTACATCACCTCCCACCTGGATTAGTACATCACCTCCCACCTGGATTAGTACATCACCTCCCACCTGGATTAGTACATCACCTCCACCTGGATTAATACATCACCTCCCACCTGGATTAGTACATCACCTCCCACCTGGATTAGTACATCACCTCCCATCTGGACCAATATACCACCTCCCACCTGGATTAGTACATCACCTCCCACCTGGATTAGTACATCACCTCCCACCTGGATTAGTACATCACCTCCCACCTGGATCAATACACCACCTCCCACCTGGATCTATACACCACCTCCCACCAGATCAATACACCACCTCCCACCTGATCAATACACCACCTCCCACCTGATCAATACACCACCTCCCACCTGGATCAGTACACCACCTCCCACCTGATCAATACACCACCTCCCACCTGGATTAATACACCACTTCCCACCTGATCAATACACCCCCCCCACCTGGATCAATACACCACCTCCCACCTGATCAATACACCACCTCCCATCTGGATCAATACACCACCACCCCCACCTGATCAATACACCACCTCCCACCTGATCAATACACCACCTCCCACCTGATCAATACACCACCTCCCACCTGGATTAGTACATCACCTCCCACCTGGATTAGTACATCACCTCCCACCTGGATCAATACACCACCTCTCACCTGATCAATACACCACCCCCCACCTGAATCAATACATCACCTCCCATCTGGATCAATACACCACCTCCCACCTGGATTAGTACATCACCTCCCACCTGGATTAGTACACCACCTCTCACCTGGATTAGTACATCACCTCCCACCTGGATTAGTACACCACCCCCTACCTGGATTAGTACATCACCTCCCACCTGGATTAATACATCACCTCCCACCTGGATTAGTACATCACCTCCCACCTGGATCAATACACCACCTCCCACCTGGATCTATACACCACCTCCCACCTGATCAATACACCACCTCCCACCTGGATCAATACACCACCCCCCCACCTGGATCTATACACCACTTCCCACCTGATCAATATACCACCTCCCACCTGATCAATACACCACCTCCCACCTGGATCAATACACCACCTTCCACCTGATCAATACACCACCTCCCACCTGGATCTATACACCACCTCCCACCTGATCAATACACCACCTCCCACCTGGATCTATACACCACCTCCCACCTGGATCAATACATCACCTCCCATCTGGATCAATACACCACCTCCCACCTGGATTAGTACATCACCTCCCACCTGGATTAGTACATCACCTCCCACCTGGATTAGTACATCACCTCCCACCTGGATTAGTACATCACCTCCCACCTGGATTAGTACATCACCTCCCATCTGGACCAATATACCACCTCCCACCTGGATTAGTACATCACCTCCCACCTGGATTAGTACATCACCTCCCACCTGGATTAGTACATCACCTCCCACCTGGATCAATACACCACCTCCCACCTGGATCTATACACCACCTCCCACCTGATCAATACACCACCTCCCACCTGGATCAATACAC
Source organism: Erinaceus europaeus (assembly GCF_950295315.1). Classification (NCBI taxonomy): domain Eukaryota; kingdom Metazoa; phylum Chordata; class Mammalia; order Eulipotyphla; family Erinaceidae; genus Erinaceus; species Erinaceus europaeus. Next base: position 53,185 of record NW_026647796.1, read on the forward strand.
CACCCCCCACCTGGATCTATACACCACTTCCCACCTGATCAATATACCACCTCCCACCTGATCAATACACCACCTCCCACCTGGATCAATACACCACCTTCCACCTGATCAATACACCACCCCCCACCTGAATCAATACATCACCTTCCATCTGGATCAATACACCACCTCCCACCTGGATCTATACACCACCTCCCACCTGGATCAGTACATCACCTCCCACCTGGATTAGTACATCACCTCCCACCTGGATTAGTACATCACCTCCCACCTGGATTAGTACATCACCTCCACCTGGATTAATACATCACCTCCCACCTGGATTAGTACATCACCTCCCCCCTGGATTAGTACATCAACTCCCACCAGGATCAGTACATCTCCTCCCACCTGGATCTATACACCACCTCCCACCTGGATTAGTACACCACCTGGATTAGTACATCACCTCCCACCTGGTTTAGTACACCACCCCCCACCTGGATTAGTACATCACCTCCCACCAGGATCAGTACATCACCTCCCACCTGGATCTATACACCACCTCCCACCTGGATTAGTACACCACCTGGATTAGTACATCACCTCCCACCTGGTTTAGTACACCACCCCCCACCTGGATTAGTACATCACCTCCCACCAGGATTAGTACATCACCTCCCACCTGGATTAGTACATCACCCCCCACCTGGATTAGTACATCACCCCCCACCTGGATTAGTACATCACTTCCCACCTGGATTAGAACATCATTGTACATCTGAATTCCCACTTAGCCACATTTCAGGACAAGCTGTACTTGAACAATCAGTGCCCTGGTGGTGGGCCATGGTACCAGAGCCCTGGGTGGGGCTGTGCTGACCTTGGGTGGGGCTGTGCTGAGCCTGGGTGGGTCTGGGCTGAGTCTGGGTGGGTCTGGGCTGAGCCTGGGTAGGGCTGTGCTGAGCCTGGGTGGGGCTGGGCTGAGCCTGGGTGGGTCTGGGCTGAGCCTGGGTGGGGCTGGGCTGAGTCTGGGTGGGTCTGGGCTGAGCCTGGGTGGGGCTGGGCTGAGCCTGGGTGGGTCTGGGCTGAGTCTGGGTGGGTCTGGGCTGAGCCTGGGTGGGGCTGGGCTGAGCCTGGGTGGGTCTGGGCTGAGTCTGGGTGGGCTGGGCTGAGCCTGGGTGGGTCTGGGCTGAGCCTGGGTGGGTCTGGGCTGAGCCTGGGTGGGTCTGGGCTGAGCCTGGGTGGGGCTGGGCTGAGCCTGGGTGGGTCTGGGCTGAGCCTGGGTGGGGCTGTGCTGAGCCTGGGTGGGTCTGGGCTGAGCCTGGGTGGGTCTGGGCTGAGCCTGGGTGGGGCTGTGCTGAGCCTGGGTGGGTCTGGGCTGAGCCTGGGTGGGCTGGGCTGAGCCTGGGTGGGGCTGTGCTGAGCCTGGGTGGGTCTGGGCTGAGCCTGGGTGGGTCTGGGCTGAGCCTGGGTGGGGCTGTGCTGAGCCTGGGTGGGTCTGGGCTGAGCCTGGGTGGGGCTGAGCTGAGTCTGGGTGGGTCTGGGCTGAGCTTGGGTGGGGCTGGGCTGAGCCTGGGTGGGTCTGGGCTGAGCCTAGGTGGGGTTGGGCGTCTGGGTGGGTCTGGGCTGACTTTGGGTGGGTCTGGGCTGAGCCTTGGTGGGTCTATGTTGGTATGCTTCTAATTCTGCTTCTAAAAACCCCTTTTGTTTCATTTGGTTCAAATATCTTTATGATTTTGTTTAAAGGTCATCTAATGTTACCTCTCCTAGCAGTCTCTACAGCCGGGCTGAGCTTGGGTGGGACCAGACAGACATGCTCAGCCTCGGCCCAGGGGAAAATGGCTCTGGCCTCTCTGTCAAAGGCTGCTCTCACTCCTGCTGGGCAAGGGAGAGGACAGGGTGACAGCAGCGACCCCTGGCGGCCATATCCCTGCACCTGAGACCCTCCGGTGGGCAGGCCTGGCCTGCGGGTCCACCAGACCCTCCTCACCCACAGGATCACCCACATGGGGGCAGAGGCACCCAGCAGGTCCCATAAGAGAGACCCTCCTATACGGGAAGGCTCAGTTCCCACAATCACAGGTGGGTTCAGGAGGCGGGAAGACACTCTGCTCCTGTGCACACACACTCCCAGCTCTCACACACACACACGCACACACACACATAGCTCATACATACACACACACATACACACACACACACACAGCTCACACACACATAGCTAATACACACACAGCTAACACACATATGGCTCACATACATACACATAGCTCACACACAGCTCACATACATACACACACACACAGCTCACACACACACAGCTCACACACATGTACACACAGCTCACACACAGGGCTGAGGGGGTCAGGGCTGAGGGGGTCAGGGCTGAGGGGGTCAGGGCTGAGAGGGATCAAGGCTGAGAGGGGTCAAGACTGAGAGGGGTCAAGGCTGAGGGGTCAGGGCTGAGGGAGGTCAGGGCTGAGGGGTCAGGGCTGAGGGGGTCAGGGCTGAGGGGGTCAGAGCTGAGGGGTCAGGGCTGAGAGGTCAGGGCTGAGGGGGTCAGGGCTGAGGGGGTCAGGGCTGAGAGGGATCAAGGCTGAGAGGGGTCTGGCTGAGAGGGGTCAAGGCTGAGGGGTCAGGGCTGAGGGAGGTCAGGGCTGAGGGGTCAGGGCTGAGGGGGTCAGGGCTGAGGGGGTCAGAGCTGAGGGGTCAGTGCTGAGGGGTCAGGGCTGAGGGGGTCAGAGCTGAGGGGGTCAGAGCTGAGGGGTCAGGGCTGAGGGGGTCAGGGCTGAGGGAGGTCAGGGCTGAGGGTTCAGGGCTGAGGGGATCAGGGCTGAGGGGGTCAGAGCTGAGGGGTCAGGGCTGAGTGGTCAGGGCTGAGGGATCAGGGCTGAGGGGGGTCAGGTCTGCGGGGGTCAGAGCTGAGGGGTTAGGGCTGAGGGCTCACTGATGGCATGGTGCCTCCCAGCACCCAGGAAGCCCTGCTCCCCAATAACTCAGCTGTCTCCCAAGAAAACCACCAATTTATTGGGAAGGACATGAGACAGACAGGAAGACCGGCGTCGGGACGGGAAGGGCGCTGGGCCCAGCTCTCCAGGCAGTACCTCATCTCCCCCCATGGGAGCTCCAAAACCCCTCCCTGGGCCTTTTGCTTGAGTGTAGACCTTTCTTTCGTTTTCACACGACCGCAGAGCACAGCTCCACACGGCACCCACTTTGTCCCACGCCCACGGCAACAGCCTTAGTTCTCAGCGTCACACGCTGCTTTTCCTAAGTCCCCGTGTCACCTCTGGGTGTCCCACAGATGAGAGTGAGCCTCGGTGGTTGACTTTCACCTCTATACTGGCCTCACTAAGCATCGTCACCCTAGCTCCAGTTTGTCCCAGAAGACACACGATTGGTTCTTTCACTGCACAACAGTGCTCCAGGGAGCCCCTGCCCGACAGTGTCTTTCTCCAGCTGCCAGGCTGTCCCCACTCCTGGGCCACTGTAAGTTGTGAATGCCCCTTTGGGCTGCCGTCTCCTGGCTGCTCTGATCGCCATCACTGCAAGGCCTCTCCACACCACTTCCCAGGGCTGCTGCATTTGCGCCCTCACCAGGAGCATGGACCCTCACTGACATCTGCCATCTCCGAGTAAGTGGCGGAGCTCCTGGTTCTGGTGTGCATTTCTGTAGCAATGAGTGATGTGGGATTTCTTCATGTGTCTGTGGGCCATCTGGAACCTTCTCCAGAAAACAGTCCATTCAGTTTTTTTGCTCACTCTCTTACTCAGCTAGTTGTCCTTTTGTTGTTGAACTGTAGGATTTCTTTTTTTTTTTTTTTTGCCTCCAGAGTCATCATGGAGCTTGGTGCAGCACTAGGAATCTACTGCTTCTGGTGGCCATTTTTCCTTTTTATTGGATAAGACAAAGAGAAATTGAGAGAATAAGGGAGCTATAAAGGGAGACAGAGAGACACCTGCAGCCCTGCTTCACTGCTTGCTAAGTGCAGATGGAGACCTCGTGCATAGTGATATGGGCTCCTTTTAAAATTTTTTTCTTTCTTTCTTTGTTATTGTATAGGTAATAGAGAGAAATTGAGAGAGGAAGGGGAAAAAGAGAGGAAGAGAGACAGAGAGACACCTGCAGCCCTGCTTCACCACTCGTAAAGCTTTCCCCCTGCAGGTGGGGACCGGCTTGAACCTGGGTCCTTGTGCACTGTAACATGTGCGCTCAACCAGGTGCACCACCGCCAGGCCCCCGTGATAAGTGCTCTCAACTGGGTGTGCCACCACCCAGCCCCCTGAATTCTTTATAGGTACCTGCTGTCAATTCTTGCTGGGGGAGGGTGCTGGTGGCACAGTGGTTTAAGTGCACATAGTACAAAGTGCAAGGACCTGTGCAAGGCTCTGGGTTCGAGCCTCTGACTCCCCCTGCAGGGGGGTCACTTCACAAGTGGTGAAGCAGGTCTGCAAGTGTCTACCTTCCCCTCCCCTCTCAATTTCTCTCTGTTTTATCCAATAAAAAGTGGCTGCAGGAGCAGTGGTTCCGTAGTGCAGGGACCAAGCCCCAGCAATAACCCCGGAGGCAAAAGACAAACAAAAACCAACAGATTCTCTGTCCGTGTGCGATACACAGATCTCCCTCTCCCCAGCAAGGCTGCTGTCTGTCTTCAGGAAGAGGTCTCTGGCTGTGCAGAGCTTTTCAGAGTGATGTCATCCCATTCACTTAGCCCTGTGTTTGTTTCGCTTGCCGTGGGACTGAGTTTCCAACAGGCTCTGATGCTGCGGCTGTGAAGTGTCGCCACGTCTTTTCTAGGCGTTTTTATTCTCATGTCTAGTGCCCAGGTCTCTGACCCACTTAGAGCTCATTTTACCGGGTGATGTCGGTCCTGCTTCATTTTTCTACATGTGACTGTCCAGTTTTCCCAGCACCTGAAGAGGTTTTATTTCCCATGAGTGGTTCTGGGTGCTTTTTCCTCCATTAGGTCTCTCTCAAAGAGACACGTTGCTTGTCAACATGAGATGGGGGGAGAGAACCAGAGACTGACTCTGGCACCTGCTTGGGAGAACAAGGCTTTACCCATGGTGCCACCTCCAGCCTGCTCACTTCTCATGTTTCAAGCTCCCTTAACTTATTTCACACAAAATAAAGATTTTCACACAAGAGACAAGAGCCAAAGCAGACCAGTATATGCAGCACTGGGGATGGACACAGGTGGACAGAAGCAGGGCACAGGGGTAGAGGGTGGACACAGGTGGGCAGAACTGGGGCATAGGGGATAGAGAGTGGGCAAAGGTGGGCAGAAGCAGGGCACAAGGGTAGAGAGTGGACACAGGTGGCAAAACCAGGACATGGGGGCAGAGAGTGGACACAAGTGGACAGAAACAAGACATGGGGAGCAGAGGGTAGACAGGTGGGCAGAACAAGGGCAGGGGGGCAGAGCATGGACAAAGGTGGACAGAAGCAGGGCATGGGGGTAGATAGTGGACACAGGTAGGCAGAACCTGGCACAGGGGCAGAGGGTGGACACAAGTTGGCAGAAGCAAGGCACAGGGGTAGAGGTGGACACTGGTAGGCTGTCCCCATTAGTCACATCAGATGTTTGCCTGAAATAAGTCGCTTTACAAGTTGGAGAATGTCTGCCCCTGGAGCACTCCCTTCCCTCCTCGCGGGCACTGAAGTTCTGTCGTGCTGAGTGTCTACAGAGGGACCAGGGCTCTGGAGGCAGTGTGCTAGGGGGCGGAGGGGGCAGGCAGACAACCTGGGAATGCTCAGGCTGGGGCGGTGCCCCCCAGGCCCTGGGGATGGAGGGGACAGGCAGGGAACCTGGCACTGTCTGGGTTTACTATCTCTTGGCTTGTGTGTTAAGCACTGCGTCTCACAATTATTCTAATGTCAGCCTGAATGAGAGAGAATTAGGATGGTAAAGCTGCCATAATTGACTGTGAAGTCAAATATTTTTTAAAAAAATATTGAACCTGGGCAAGCTCAGGCAAGGGCGGTGCCCCCAGGCCCCGTCCTCCCTGCAGCTGAGGAGCCCACCAATGAGTCAGGGGCTGGATGGACACAGCAGCGCTGGGGCTCACCTCTGGCTGCAGCCACACAGGACGGCTCCACATGCCCCACCCCAGAGCCTGGGGACGCCTCGGCCTCAGATGTGCCCACCCCATGACTGACCGACCCACCCTCTTTGGCCAGTGGGCACCCGGCCGCACACTCACCGTCCACACAGGTCTCCGGGCCTCTGCAGAGTCCCTCCTGGAGCAGACAGCCTGGGGGAGAGAAGAGACAGGGACAGGCCGTCAGGGCCACACAGTGACCACACGGGAGCACACAGCCACAGGGACAGACCCCTCCGGTGACCCAGCGGGTCTCGTCTTTGGAGGGCGGGGAGCGAGGGGAGATGCCGCAGCACCACCCCACTACCCAAGAAGCTCCCTCAGTGCTGCCCACGGTGCCCTCAGGTGGTGCCAGGGCTCACACCCAGAGCCTCAAGGCTGGGAAGGCTTATGCTCCATGGGGTGAGCTGCCTCCTCCCCTAAGGGCAACTCAGCAAGTGCAGATGAGCCCCTGCCCTGGTGCATATGGGGGCAGGCCAGGTGACCATGGGGTCAGAGGCTCGGGGCCCAGGTGACCCTGGGGTCAGAGGACATGGGGCAGGTGACCATAAGGTCAGAGGCTGGGGGGCCAGGTGACCCTGGGGTCAGAGGACATGGGGCAGGTTGGTGGAGGCTGTCAGACAAAGTCTGAGCAAGGCAGGACCCAACTAAAACTACTCATCCTTTTTGTGTAATGGCGGAGGTGACGTCACGTCTGTTGCCAGACAAAGTCCAAACAGACTGCAACCTACTGCAGAGTGGGAAGTTCTAGACTAAGCTGAAGCTCTTTGGTTTTTGTTTTTTTATAATTTTTTTTATATTTATTTATTTTCCCTTTTGTTGCCCTTGTTATTTTTATTGTTGTTGTTATTGATGTCATCGTTGTTAGATAGGACAGAGAGAAATGGAGAGAAGAGGGGAAGACAGAGAGGGAGAAGAGAGAAGATAGACACCTGCAGACCTGCTTCACCGCCTGTGAAGTGACTCCCCTACAGATGGGGAGCTGGGGGCTTGAACCAGGATCCTTGCGCCGGTCCTTGTGCTTTGCACCACGTGTGCTTAACCCACTGTGCTAACACCTGACTCCCAGCTCTTTGTTTTTAATTACATTGATAATTTGAGGACTTATTGGCTATATTGCAAATACACAAATATTGCCTGGGGACTACAGAAAGAGATCTCCAGAGGGTTCCCGTACATGGTGGCAGCAATTATGACAGTGAGTGTGGCAAGACGAAAAAGGCCTAGGAGCAGAAGCTGCTATACCCATTGAAAGGCTTTCAGGAAAAGAGCTACTTGTCACCACTACAGCTTCTCAACCAGCTGGACTCAGACCAAAAGCCAGAATTATGGGTGGCTTATAGTGTGAGTGACAGACTGTGGTCTTCATCTAGTTATAAAGAGGCCCTATTGCTGACCCTCACCCACAAACACCCTGCTTCCACTTATAGGCATCCATGATGAGTATAGAGGCTGTGTAGTTAAATAACTGATATTAGGGTACATGGGTAGAAGTTAGCGAACTTTCATATGTGCAAAGGTTAACCAGAAGAGAGCCCCCATGGTGTGTGCTTACTTTACAGCAAATTTCTTTAGGTGGAAAGCTTACTAGATATTACAAAAGACTTGGTTTAGACCCATCCAAGAATGGGTTAAGAAGAAAAGTTATTACATTTAGCTCCAGGGAGAAATGTTTATTGATACAGAAGGTCAGAACAGGGAGATGGTCAAAACACAGATGGTCATTTTAAGGGAACTTTCAAGGGTAGATTTAGGCTACCCCAGACCCCGGAAACTTTCAAGGGTAGTTTTAGGCTACCCCAGACCCAAGAAACTTCCTTTTAAAAATTTTTTTTATTATCTTTATTTATTTATTGGATAGAAACAGTCAGAAATCGAGAGGGAAGGGAGGGAGAGAGAGGGAGAGAGACAGAGAAGCATCTGCAGCCCTGCTTCACCACTTGTGAAGCTTTCCCCCTGCAGGTGGGGACCGGGGGCTCGAACCTGGGTCCTTGCGCATTGTAACGTGTGCGCTCAACCAGATGTGCCACCACCCGGCCCCCCAAGAAACTTTCAAGGGGAGATCAGGATGCCCCAGAGCTAGGGAACTTTCTAAGGAAAACATACCTATAATAATAATGTTGTTGTTTAAGGTTATTCTTGATGTTAATGAAAACAATTATACATGATGTCATCTGTACCCTTGATGTTAATGAAAACAATCTTACATGATGTCAACTGTATCCGGGCAAAAAGTATTTAAAATAAAGCTCTGCAGAGAGACAGAGAGAGACTTCTCTCCTGCACCTAACGCAGCTGGCATGTCACTCATTCATCTCGCCAACTCCTCCTTCCCTTCAGGGACTCTTAATTACTTTCGCCAGGACTGGCTCCTGACAGCAGGTGGCCATGGGGTCAGAGGACATGGGTCAGGTGACCATGGGGTCAGAGGCTGGGGGGCCACGTGATCCTGAACTCAGAGGACATGGGTCAGGTGGCCACGGGGTCAGAAGCTGGGGTGGGGGGTAGGTGATCCTGGACCCAGAGGACATGAGGCAGGTGACCACAGGGTCAGAGGCCGGGGGCCAGGTGCCCCTTGCCTCAGAGGACAGGGTCCCAGCCATCCCTGGCATCAGTGGCCGGTGCCTCACACCTGTCTCCCCACCCTGGGGGCTGATCGCACACCGGCCTCTCTCCCGGAGCCCCTGCCTCCCCCTCCACCAGACAGACGCCGGCACGCCCCCAGACCCCACCGAGGGTCCCCACAACACCACTGGCCGGGCTGGGGGGCCTGTTCTGCTCAGGGGCTGGCCAGCCACAATGACCATCATGGCTGGCAGTCCCCAGGGCTCTGCCACGGCTGCACGGGGTGACACGATGCCCTGAAAGGTCACGGCCACAGCCCTGTGACCACTGTGCCCATGACACCCACAGCCCGGGGTCACCCCCACCCTGCCAGGAGCCCCCTGGAAAGCTGCATTGCTGGCCCCCACTCAGAGCACAGCCCCCTTCAGGGAACACCCTCCAGCAGGTGGCAGGGGTCCCACAGCCCCAGGGTCCTCTGGCCTGCCCACCCACCGCCCTCAGCCAGCTCTGGGGGCAAGGACCCGCATCTGACATGTCAGAAAGGACGTGACCGCCAGGCAGGGCCAGGACAGCAGCTCAGACCTGAGGAGCCACTGGACCACTGGTCAGCACCCGTGGACAGGAGTTAGGGTCGCTACCCTGAGTGTGTTAGCCCAAGTCACCTATGGGAGCCAGCCCACCCAGAGGCCCCTCCCAGAGACACTCTACCTAGAGACCACACACCCAGAGACCCACACCCAGAGACCCACACCCAGAGACCCCCACACAGAGACCCCAGAGACTCCCACCCAGAGACCACACACCCAGAGACCCCCCACTCAGAGACCCACACCCAGAGACCCCCACCCAGAGACCCCCAGAGACTCCCACGCAGAGACCCACACCAAGAGACCCCCCACTCAGAGACCCCAACCCAGAGACCCCCACCCAGAGACCCCCAGAGACTCCCACGCAGAGACCCACACCAAGAGACCCCCCACTCAGAGACCCCAACCCAGAGATCCACACACAGAGATCCCCCACTCAGAGACCCCATCCAGAGACCCCCTACCCAGAGACCCATGCCCAGAGATCCCCCCACTCAGAGACCCAACCCAGAGATCCATACCCAGAGACCCCCACTAAGAGACCCCCACCCAGAGATCCACACCCAGAGACCCCCACTCAGAGACCCCAACCCAGAGATCCACACCCAGAGACCCCCACTCAGAGACCCCAACCCAGAGATCCACACCCAGAGACCCCCACTAAGAGACCCCCACCCAGAGACCCCCACCCAGAGATCCACACCCAGAGAACCCCCACTCAGAGACTCCAACCCAGAGACCCCCCACCCAAAGACCCACACCCAGAGACCCCCACTCAGAGACCCCCACCCAGAGACCCCCCATCCAGAGATCCACACCAAGACCCCCCCACTCAGAGACCCCCCACCCAAAGACCCACACCCAGAGACCCCCACTCAGAGACCCCAACCCAGAGATCCACACCCAGAGATCCCCCACTCAGAGACCCCATCCAGAGACCCCCTACCCAGAGGCCCACACCCAGAGACCCCCCACTCAGAGACCCCAACCCAGAGATCCTCCACTCAGAGACCCCATCCAGAGACCCCCTACCCAGAGACCCACACCCAGAGACCCACACCCAGAGACCCTCCACTCAGAGACCCCAACCCAGAGATCCACACCCAGAGATCCTCCACTCAGAGACCCCATCCAGAGACCCCCTACCCAGAGACCCACACCCAGAGACCAACACCCAGAGACCCCCCACTCAGAGACCCCAACCCAGAGATCCACACCCAGAGATCCTCCACTCAGAGACCCCATCCAGAGACCCCCTACCCAGAGACCCACACCCAGAGACCCACACCCAGAGACCCCCCACTCAGAGACCCCCACCCAGAGATCCACACCCAGAGACCCCCACTCAGAGACCCCAACCCAGAGATCCACACCCAGAGATCCACACCCAGAGACCCCCACTAAGAGACCCCCACCCAGAGACCCCCCACCCAGAGACCCCCCCACCCAGAGATCCACACCCAGAGAACCCCCACTCAGAGACCCCAACCCAGAGACCCCTCACCCAGAGACCCACACCCAGAGACCCCCACTCAGAGACCCCCACCCAGAGACCCCCATCCAGAGACCCACACCAAGACCCCCCCACTCAGAGACCCCCCACCCAAAGACCCCCACTCAGAGACCCCAACCCAGAGATCCACACCCAGAGATCCACACCCAGAGACCCCCCACTCAGAGATCCACACCCAGAAATCCACACCCAGAGACCCCCACTCAGAGACCCCCACCCAGAGACCCCCCACCCAGAGATCCACACCAAGACCCCCCCTCAGAGACCCCCACCCAAAGACCCACACCCAGAGACCCCCACCCAGAGACCCCCCACCCCAGTCACCGACAGGAACCGGTGTGAGCAGAGTCACCTGCAGGAGCCACCCCAAAGACCCAGCCTGGTCCCTGGCATCCCACCAAATGTCCCCACCCATCCCCAGCCATGACCTTGGCGCTCTGACACACCACCCGCTCCAGCACCCCTGCAGGTGGCCCAGTCATAGTCACCCTTCCTCCCAGCCCTCCCCCTGCCAGCCAGGACCACACCCCACCCCAAGGTGACAATGGCACTGGAAGACCACCTCCTCTCACCTCCACCACCAGCTACGGTCCTGAGGGACAGACTGAGGACAATGGACAGGGGCCCTACCGCCCCCCCCAACAACCCCACCTGCCCGCCCCCTCACCCCACCCTGCCTGCTCCCAGGACCGCCCACACCCCTTCAGCCCCCCAGGGCCGCCCAGAGGGCATGTCTGCACCTGTGGGTTTCTGATGGGCGCGGGCGCCGTTCCCAGCCTCCCAGCCACGCCCTCCCCTCCCACGCACTGTGGCGCCTGTGGCCCGCAGCTCCACACCCACACGGAGCGGGACACCTTGCAGCCCTGACAGTGGGTGCAGCCCCAAGTCTGTGCCCTGCAGGCGCCTCTGCCTCTCCCTCAGGGGAAGCCCTCCAAGAGGGACCCCAGATGCTGCAGGCCCTGAGCCTAACGCCTCAGGGCGGGAGAGGGCTCCCTAGACAGAGCACACACTGCTGGGCACACAGAAACAGACTAAGGGAGCCCAGTGCACAGGGCTCCCACTGAGCCCAGCACCATCACCTCTCAGCCCCTCCACCTGCTCTGAGGCCCTGCAGTCACTAAGCCCCTGTGATAACCCTGGTGGCAATGAAAATAAATAAAATGGGGAGTCGGGCGGCAGCACAAAGGGTTAAGCACACATGGCATGAAGCGCAAGGACCGGCGTGAGGATCCCAGTTCAATCCCCCGGCTCCCCACCTGCAGGGGGTCGCTTCACAGGTGGTGAAGCAGGTCTGCAGGTGTCTGTCTTTCTGTCCCCCTCTCTGTCCTCCCCTCCTCTCTCCATTTCTGTCTGTCCTATCCAACAACGACAACACCAATAACAACAACAAAGATAACTATAACAATAAAAAAACAAGGGCAACAAAAAGGGAAAATAAATATAAATAATAAAATAATAATGAAATAAACAAATAAAATCCCTGCACTGTTCCCACACAACCTCATCCTTTCTCCTCACAGAGAAAGCCAAGAAGCCCCCCCCCCAGCCACACACTCACCCCAGAAGCCCTGGCATAGGCAGCAGGCCTCACCTGCGAGGGGCACTGGGCATTCAACAGAACAGAGCAGCGTGGGGAGGGACCGCAGTCCCGAGGTGAGTCTAGGACCATCCTCGTGAAGTGTCGTCCACGGGCAGCCATAGCTCAGCAGGACGCACGTGATGCCAGGACCCGGGACCCGGGCTGGAGCCGCTGGCTGACACAGCGTCCGGGGACTCGAAAGTCCACTCAGGCACACTCAGAGGGGAGGCCAGCCAGGTCCCCCCGCCAGAGCCCTCCACTCTCACCTGGGGCCAGCACCCCTACCATGCTGCTCTGGGCCGGCGGGCATACCCTCCTGGCCAGGCGGACAGGCCAGGTGGGCATGGCAGGTGGACAGGGCAGGTAGACAGGACAGGTGGGCAGGATAGGTGGGCAGGGCAGGTGGGCAGGACAGGTGGACAGGCCAGGTGGGCAGGGAAGGTGGGCAGAGAAGGTGGGCAGGGAAGGTGGGCAGAGAAGGTGGGCAGGGCAGGTGGGCAGGGCAGGTGAGCAGGGCAGGTGGACAGGTGGGCAGGGCAGGTGGGTAGGGCAGGTCGCAGGCCAGGTGGGCAGGCCAGGTGGGCAGGACAGGTGGGCAGGCAGGTGGCAGGCAGTGGGCAGGGCAGGTGGGCAGGGAAGGTGGGCACACAGGTGGGCAGGGCAGGTGGGCAGGGCAGGTGGGCAGGGCAGGTGGCATGCAGGCGGATAGGCCAGGTGGGCAGGCAGGTGGCACGCAGGTGGGCAGGCAAGTGGGCAGGCAGGTGGCAGGCAGGTGTGCAGGCAGGTGACAGGCAGGTGGGCAGGGCAGGTGGGCAGGCAGGTGGCAGGCAGGTGGGCAGGCAGGTGGCAGGCAGGTGGCAGGCAGGTGGGCAGGCAGGTGGCAGGCAGGTGGCACACAGGTGGCAGGCAGGTGGCAGGTAGGTGGGCAGGGCAGGTGGGCAGGCAGGTGGCAGGCAGGTGGCACACAGGTGGCACACAGGTGGCAGGCTAGCAGCACTAGATGTGACAGCGCCTCACTAGGGCACAGCCTTCCACGTCACATGGGCTAAGGTCCCACGGCCACTGGCCCGACCTGGCACACAGACCCTCGTGGCCGCCAGCTCCTCGTGAGGACAGAACACAGGCTCCATGCTCCTTCCTCCTGCACCTTATACCCTGGGCGCAGGCAGTGTGGACCCTGGGCGGGGGGGCAGGCAGTGTGGACTCTGGGCGGGGGGGCAGGCAGTGTGGACTCTGGGTCAGAGGGGGGCAGGCAGCGTGGACCCTGGGTCACAGGGGGGCAGGCAGTGTGGACTCTGGTTCAGAGGGGGGCATGCAGTGTGGACCCTGGGTCAGAGGAGGGCAGGCAGTGTGGACTCTGGGTCAGAGGAGGGGCATGCAGTGTGGACTCTGGGTCAGAGGGGGGCAGGCAGTGTGGACTCTGGGTCAGAGGGGGGCAGGCAGTGTGGACTCTGGGTCAGAGGGGGGCAGGCAGTGTGGACTCTGGGTCAGAGGGGGGCAGGCAGTGTGGACTCTGGGTCAGAGGGGGGCAGGCAGTGTGGACTCTGGGTCAGAGGGGGGCAGGCAGTGTGGACTCTGGGTCAGATCAGGGCAGGCAGTGTGGTCAGGGTTGGGGGGTAGGCAGTGTGGACTCTGTGTCACATCAAGGCAGGCAGTGTGGTCAGGGTTGGGGGGTAGGCAGTGTGGACTCTGTGTCAGATCAAGGCAGGCAGTGTGGTCAGGGTTGGGGGGTAGGCAGTGTGGACTCTGGGTCAGATCAGGGCAGGCAGTGTGGTCAGGGTTGGGGGGTAGGCAGTGTCGACTCAGGGTTGGGGGGCAGGCAGTGTGGACCCTGGGTCCCATCAGGGCAGGCAGTGTGGACCATGGATGATCCCTGCCGGCAAGCTGAACACCATGAACCCAGTTTAATGCTGAGGTGGACGCCCCTCCTGGCCCCTCCCGCCCCTCCCCTGTCCTCAGGGAGAAGCGGCATCAGAGCAGTGTCCCCTCAGAGGCCACAGGTCAGCTGCCCCTCCCTAGGTCTGCCCCAGAGCACCCTGGGACAGGCAACGCCAGGCTGGGGCACAGGCCCCGCTCAGGCCAACAGGCCACAGTCCCCAGAGGACATGGCAGGCACGGCCACTGGACCCATGAGGCTGCCAGCCGGGTGCCCACCCCGGCCTACACCTACGTCCCCGGGGCTCAGTGCCCCTGCCATCCAGCCCCCTCAGATCTGGGCCCTCGCCAGACCCTCTCTCTGCCAGCAGTGAGCGCACACACGGTGATCCCTGCTCCCGCCCGGCCGTGTGGGGCCGTCCGGGCAGTGGCTTGTGGTGTGGCAGCGTCCCCCACCCAGGGGCCCAGCGAGGAAAACTCTCCTGACCTGCAGACCGCCCCAGAGGGCAGCAGCACGGGGACAGAGCGGGCGCTGTGGCCCCATGCCCTACTAGAAGTGTCCCAGCCAGGCCTGCCTCTGCCCAGGGCGCCCTCCTCTGAGGGGCCGCAGCTCTGCTCCGCCAGAAACTGGGGACTTGCGGGGCATGGGGAGGGGGAGGGCCGAGCTGCTACGGGGCACCAGAGGGGGCAGGGAGTGACCCTCAGGGCAGCAGAGCTGGAAGCCGTTGGGGCGTCTAGCCGCAGGGACACTCGGAACTAGGCCTACCTACCTCCCACGCTCCTACAGCTCAGCCCCAGCACCCACCATATCTCCCACCCCCATGCCCCCCACCAGCTCACCCCCATAACCCCGCCATGCCACCCACCAGCTCACCCCCATGCCCCCACCATGCCACCCACCAGCTCACCCCCATGCCCCCTATGCCCCCCACCAGCTCACACCCATGCCCCCCATGCCCCCCACCAGCTCACCCCCATACCCCCGCCATGCCACCCACCAGCTCACCCCCATGCCCCCTATGCCCCCCACCAGCTCACACCCATGCCCCCCATGCCCCCCACCAGCTCACCCCCATACCTCCGCCATGCCACCCACCAGCTCACCCCCATGCCCCCCATGCCCCCACCAGCTCACCCCCATGCCCCCGCCATGCCACCCACAAGCTCACCCCTATGCCCCCCATGCCCCCACCAGCTCACCCCCATGCCCCCCATAGCTCACCCCCATGCCCCCGCCATGCCACCCACCAGCTCACCCCCATGCCCCTGCCATGCCACCCACCAGCTCACCCCCATACCCCCGCCATGCCCCCCACCAGCTCAGCCCATGCCTCCACCATGCCACCCACCTGCTCACCCCCATGCCCCCGCCATGCCACCCACCACCTCACCCCCATGCCCCCATGCCCCCCACTGCAGCTCCTGGTTGAAGGCAGAAGCCAGAGTGACCCCTCAAATACCAGCCACCCCAGAGACCCCGTCCTGGGACCCCAGGCGGTCAGCCGTGGGAGGGGCAGGCCCCTGCAGACACAGCCGACTGACCCGCCAGCCTTGCGCCCCTCGCGGAGGCCCCCGGGCTCCGTCCTTCCTGGGGATCCTTCCTCACGCCCACACACCCGGGAGTTGTCCTGGGCCCGGCTCCCACAAAGCTGAGGACAGCGGGTCTGCAGGCCAGGGGGACCCACAGTGCGCAGGACGCCGCCCAGCCAGGCTGCACAAGCACAGGCCGGGCCTCAGGGGGCAGCTCTCTCCCTGCCGGGTGCAGGGCAGGGGAGATGGGCGCGGTCCCCACAGGAGGACGGGTGCCCCAAACAGGCCGCAGCCTTGCCCGGGCTCTGAGCACCCTGGACAAGCACCCTGTGAACTGAGCACACAGCACCCTGGACAAGCACCCTGTGAACTGAGCACACAGCACCCTGGACAAGCACCCTGTGAACTCTGCACACAGCACCTTGGGACATAGCACCCTGTGAACTCTGCACACAGCACCCTGGACAAGCACCCTGTGAACTCAGCACAGAGCACCCTGGGACACAGCACCCTGTGAACTCTGCACACAGCACCCTGGACAAGCACCCTGTGAACTCAGCACACAGCACCCTGGACAAGCACCCTGTGAACTCTGCACACAGCACCCTGGGACAAGCACCCTGTGAACTCTGCACACAGCACCCTGGGACACAGCACCCTGTGAACTCTGCACACAGCACCCTGGGACAAGCACCCTGTGAACTCTGCACACAGCACCCTGGGACACAGCACCCTGTGAACTCAGCACACAGCACCCTGGGACAAGCACCCTGTGAATTGAGCAAACAGCACCCTGGGACACAGCACCCTGTGAACTCAGCACACAGCACCCTGGACAAGCACCCTGTGAACTCTGCACACAGCACCCTGGGACACAGCACCCTGTGAACTCAGCACAGAGCACCCTGGACAAGCACCCTGTGAACTCAGCACAAAGCACCCTGGGACACAGAACCCTGTGAACTCAGCACAGAGCACCCTGGACAAGCACCCTGTGAACTCAGCACAGAGCACCCTGGGACACAGCACCCTGTGAACTCAGCACACAGCACCCTGAGACAAGCACCCTGTGAACTCAGCACAGAGCACCCTGGGACACAGCACCCTGTGAACTCTGCACACAGCACCCTGGACAAGCACCCTGAGAACTCAGCAAAGAGCACCCTGGACAAGCACCCTGTGAACTCTGCACACAGCACCCTGGGACACAGCACCCTGTGAACTCTGCACACAGCACCCTGGGACACAGCACCCAGTGAACTCTGGGTAACCACCTGTAGGTGCCCTAGACCTGGCATACCTGACAGGTGCTTAGTGGTGGTGGTTCAGAGGGCAGCACCCCAAAGGCTCTTCAGGGAGGGAGGTGGGCTCCCTCTCTACTCAGCTGGACCGGGGGCTTGAAGACCCCCCTCCCTGCCAATAGCCAAGTCCCAGCTGGAGGCAGACACCAGTGGGGGACCTGGGGGGCCAGACACCAGTGGGGGGCAGACAGGACGGGGGAGTGGGGGGCAGACAGGACGGGGGAGTGGGGGGCAGACAGGACGGGGAGGGGGGGCAGTCAGGACGGGGGAGGGGGGGGCAGACACGGCAGGTCCCAGTGGGTGAGGTAGACGGGGGGGGGCAGACCCGGCAGGTCCCAGTGGGTGAGGTAGACGGGGGGGGGCAGACCCGGCAGGTCCCAGTGGGTGAGGCAGACAGGGGGGGCAGACATGGCAGGTCCCAGTGGGTGAGGCAGACGGGGGGGGCAGACCCGGCAGGTCCCAGTGGGTGAGGCAGACGGGGGGGGGGGGCAGACCCGGCAGGTCCCAGTGGGTGAGGCAGACAGGGGGGGCAGACATGGCAGGTCCCAGTGGGTGAGGCAGACGGGGGGGGCAGACCCGGCAGGTCCCAGTGGGTGAGGCAGACGGGGGGGGGCAGACACGGCAGGTCCCAGTGGGTGAGGCAGACAGGGGGGGCAGACATGGCAGGTCCCAGTGGGTGAGGCAGACGGGGGGGGGGGCAGACACGGCAGGTCCCAGTGGGTGAGGCAGACGTGGGGGGGGCAGACCTGGCAGGTCCCAGTGGGTGAGGCAGACAGGGGGGGCAGACATGGCAGGTCCCAGTGGGTGAGGCAGACGGGGGGGCAGACACGGCAGGTCCCAGTGGGTGAGGCAGACGGGGGGGGCAGACACGGCAGGTCCCAGTGGGTGAGGCAGACGGGGGGGGGGCAGACACGGCAGGTCCCAGTGGGTGAGGCAGACGGGGGGGGGCAGACATGGCAGGTCCCAGTGGGTGAGGCAGACAGGGGGGGCAGACACGGCAGGTTCCAGTGGGTGAGGCAGACGGGGGGGGGGCAGACATGGCAGGTCCCAGTGGGTGAGGCAGACGGGGGGGGCAGACACGGCAGGTCCCAGTGGGTGAGGCAGACGGGGGGGGGCAGACCTGGCAGGTCCCAGTGGGTGAGGCAGACAGGGGGGCAGACATGGCAGGTCCCAGTGGGTGAGGCAGACGGGGGGGGGGGCAGACATGGCAGGTCCCAGTGGGTGAGGCAGACGGGGGGGGCAGACACGGCAGGTCCCAGTGGGTGAGGCAGACGGGGGGGGGGGGGCAGACACGGCAGGTCCCAGTGGGTGAGGCAGACGGGGGTGGGGGAAGACACGGCAGGTCCCAGGCTGGGCAGTGTGACTGGACTCATAAGAAGGCAGCATGGGGGGTTGACTCCCCTGCAGACAGACCCCAACGGGAGTGTCAGTGATGGGCACTGTCCCTACCACAGACGGCATCTAAGGCAAGGTGACGCAGCTCTAAACTACCAGGTCCAACAGACACCCAGAATTAAGGGTCTTGGGAGGGGGGCGCACCCAGTACAGCACACACGTTACTGCGCACAAGGACGTGGCTTCAAGCCCCGGGTCCCCACTTGCAGGGGAAAACTCCATGAGCAGTGGAGCAGGGCTGCAGGGGTCTCTCTGTCTCTCTCCCTCTCTATCTCCGCTTCCCCTCTCAATTCCTCTCTGGCCTGTCAAATACATCAAGGGGGGGATGGCTGCTGAGAACCATGGGTTCATTGTGCAGGCACTGAGCCTGTGATAACCACGCTGGGAGGGAGGGAGGGAGGGAGGGAGGACAGTGTCTTGTGGCCGAGGAGGCGGCACTGTGGTGCGCACAGGCCTTGCGTTCATGGTGTCCTGAGTCCTATCCTAATACCACATGTGCCAGAAAAGTGCTCTGTTTCTTCTTGGCCCCTAAGTAAAAAATAAAGTTGGTTAAAACTCAATTTATTTAATAAAAAAATAAGTTAGGGAGTCGGGCGGTGGCACAGCGGGTTAAGCGCAGGTGGCGCAAAGTGCAAGGACCGGCATAAGGATCCCGGTTCGAGCAGTGAAGCAGGTCTGCAGGTGTCTTTTTCTCCCCCTCTCTATCCTGCCCTCCTCTCTCCATTTCTCTCTCTGTCCTGCCCAACAACGACGGCAACAATAACAACAATAATAACTATAATAAAACAACAAGGGCAACAAAAGGGAATAAATAAATATCAAAAAATATTTTAAAAAGTAAAAAGAAGTTAAGAGAGAAAGGGGAGAGAGAAAGGGCGGTGGAGAGAGGGAGAGAGACCTATAGCACTTCTGCGGCTTCCCCTACAGGTGGGGGCCTGGAGCTTAAACCTGGGTCCATGTGCTTGGTGACACATGCTCCTAACCAGGTGCACCACTGCCTGGCCCCCAAATAAAAACTTAAACAGAAGGAAGCATCTGAGAAAGACTGACACGTTTAGTGGCTGGGTGTATCGTGAAGGGGAGAGCGGTGGCCCAACACGTATGAGTGGAGAGGCCGGCGGGGTGCTTAGGCTCCTCTCCTGGTAAATAAATCTTTGATAAGAGCTTCCCCAGGGGCCAGGCAGTGAACACCCGGTACACGTGTGAGCTTGCAGAAGAACCAGGTTCAAGTCCTCATCCCCACCTGAGGGCTGCAGGTTCAATTCCAGCATCACCATAAGCCAGGGCTTATCGCTGCTCCAGTGAAAATAAATAAGACCAAAGAGCTCAGAGCTCTTCTCCCCCATTAAAAGAACTTAGAAAAAGCAAAACTGCTATTAGAATAACACGATTTGACCAAGTCCGGGAAGTCTTCCCATTCAGTCACGCTTCAGTCCCCAGGAACGCTGGTCCCCCCTGAGCTCCTGGAGCCGCTGCCAGCCGGGCTCCGCTCAGCAGAGCAGACATGTCTCCTGCACATGGGCCCTCATGGGGTGCCGTCACGCCCTGGACGTCCGTGAGCAGTGAGCAGTGAGCAGCGGGGCCGGATGGGGTGTGTGTGGCCTCTGTGGCATTCAGGATGTCTCTGGCGGGACAGCAGGTGGGTGAGATTCTCGCCAGTGGCGTCTGGGCACAAGTGGAAGAGAGCAAGTTTCCCCCCCCCCCCGGCGGCTCTGGCCGGGGCACCACCACGGGCACCTCGTTGGGCACCTTATTAGAGACGGGCTGAGTCTACACTGGGGGACCACACTGGGGGTTGCCCTGCAGGGGAGTGTGTCGGGGTGCTGTCTTCTGGGGTCGCTGTGCTGGGGGCGGCATCTGGGGGCTGCACCCTGCTGGGGCTGCATGAGGCTGAGCACTGCCCTGGGGGAGCCCTGTGCTCAGGAGTGTCTCAGAACCCTGCCACCCTCAGTCCTGCCCATCACACAAACAGTCCTTGGACAGTGGAGACACTGGTTCCTCCCTTCCTTCCTTCCTTCCTTCCTAGTTAGTAATCTAATATTGATTTACAAAATTACTAGATGATAGGGGTACAATTCCACCCCGTTCCCACCCCCAGAGTTCTGTGTCCCCATTCCCTCCACTGGAAACTGCAGTGGTTCTCCCAAGGTCACAGAGATGGGCTGACTTTATATCCATCTGCATATATGTTATATTCCCCCCATTTTCCTGCCTCCCTTCCTAAGTCACAGAGACACACTGTCTCCTGGGGCCTTTTCACCCCCAGTCCCTGCAGGCTCCTCCCTTCTGTGCCCGCTGGTCTCACACAGAAAATCCCCAGCTTCCATTTTTACGGGACCCCTGCGACATTGACCAATGCAGCATATTCCTCCCCCGAGCAGAGCCTTCCAGAGTCTCTGACTGTGGAATCCATACTCCTTTCACCTCTTTCCTTCCTGCCTTCTTTCCTTTTTAATATTATTTTATTTTTGGGGAGTTGGGCTGTAGCGCAGCGGGTTAAGCGCAGGTGGCGCAAAGCACAAGGACCCCGGTTCGAACCCCGGCTCCCCACCTGCAGGGGAGTCGCTTCCCAGGCGGTGAAGCAGGTCTGCAGGTGTCTGTCTTTCTCTCCTCCTCTCTGTCTTCCCCTCCTCTCTCCATTTCTCTCTGCCCTATCCAACAATGACAACAACAATAATAACTACAACAATAAAACAACAAGGGCAACAAAAAGGGAATAAATAAATAAGATAAATATTTAAATATATATATATTATTTTTTATTGCCTCTAGGGTTATCTCTGGGGCTTGGTGACAGCACCACAAATCCAGCACTCCCAGTGGCCTTTTTTTCCTTTTCTCTATTATTTAATTGAACAAAGAGAAGTTGAGAAGAGAGGAGGGAGAGAAAGAGAGAGAGGGAGACAGATAGAGACACCTGCAGACCTGCTTCACTGCTCTGAAGCATCTCCCTGCAGGTGAGGAGTGGGGGCTCAAACCCAGGTGCCCAGGTGCTTGATATGGTAATGTGTGTGCTAACCAGGTGTGCCACCACCTGCCCCTACCCCTTTTAGCTTTCTGCCGTATCTGTCAGATGAGTTATTTTATGGAAGAGTACCTTAACCATCTAGAATGTTCCTCTTCAATCCCCTACACCACTGTAAACCAGAGCTGAGAAGCTCGGGGGAAAAAACTTTATTCTAGAAATAAAAATGTTATTTCTTCTTCTATCAACAGCATCTGAATTTACTTTTACCCTAGATAGCTGGTAGTCATTCCGCTTTCCAGGAAAAGCAGTTAGTCACTAGACAGATATCATATGCTCTTCAAGCTTCTACCTACAACAAGCACAGCCCTGTTTAATGCCCAGCAGGCAGACTAAACCAGCACCCTTCTTATCGCCCCAAG